>NC_041335.1:5117508-5170008 GCF_004354835.1 Perca flavescens
AGTGTTTTCTCTGAAGCAAGTCGAATCATTGGCCCTGAAACCCCCCTCACAGTAATGTCTGAAGACACTGTACAAAATTGCCTTATTTATGTCTGTAATGTAAGCTGTCTGTTCTGGTGTCGCTCATTCTCTGTGGAACCGACGACGGTGGCAGCCGAGCCTCGGAGTGAATTTGCCGGGCGACTACCTGGGAAACATCAACAGTCATTAATTATGTAAAACTCTTTCTCACAGTGGGAGCAAGGGAGAGCTGCATACAACTGCAGCACCCGCTCCTATTAGACTCAATGTACTCTACAATGAGCCCCCACTGCCTGGGGGGCGTGGAGGGATTATCAGCCTACCGCCACGACCCCCTGTACAGTACACACACACACACACACACACACTTACACACACTAAATGTGACGTTCTATTAAGTTCTGCACCAGTGTATGCTTGTGTTTAGCTGAGGAGGGGAATAACAGGAATCTCTGTGCTGTCTCTCCTCCCTAGTCACCCCATCATTCACTTCTCTCCTTCGCAGGTCCTCTTAGCTCTTTTTTTTTTTTTTCTCTCTCTCTCTCTCTCTCCCGGCAATTGTCTGCTTTCCGGCTTTCTCGCTGCAATGAATGAAATCGGCAAAACTGACAGGACAAATGATATGCCATGTTGGTGGAGGGGGGCGGGGGAGGGAATGTTTCATTGTTGATAGTGCTACCACCAAGCCCGAGCTGGGCCTCCGCTACTTGGAACCAAATTACCCACAGAGCCGTCCTACGCTAGGGCCTACCTGAGATCTTCTTCCGAGCACTGCCATTGCACAATGGCAGATTTATCAAGCAAAACATGGGCCTGATTCCTGCACCATGTGTTTCCAATCCATCTCCCGTTAGCAACAGACGCAGGATTGTTTGGCAGACTTCAAGCCGTATCCCCAGCATTCCGTACGCGCTCTTCTCGCCGCTGTTCGAGGCTCGTTCATCAGCGCCGCACCTTCAGCGGATGCGGCTTTGGCATGATGTTCCTCCACGCTGAAACAAAGGCAGCGCTGACACCTGTAATTAATTAGGCTATTATGCATTCCACAATGATAATTGCCTCACTGGAAAGTCACCAGCCTTCTAAGAGGGAGAGAGAGGAGAGGTGGATGGAGAACGCTATCCATCATAGTGGAGCGTTCTCTACCCCTCTCGCCCCCCCCCCCCCCCCTCCCTCTCCTCACCCCCCAATGCCATGCTGTCTCACCTTGACTAGTGCAGGCAGGGCTAGAGAAACACTGTCAACACGTGTCTGAGGGCGAGATATGCAGCTGTGCCTCCCCCCTTGCCAGGGCTGCTCCACCGGCGGCCTGCCAGGGTCCATCCACTCTGGGGGCTTTGGCTTCACATTGGCACAGTTGCCCATGACACCCCATCTGTTGTAGCTTTGTTCACTAGGGCAGTACAGCGCCGGGGATAATGGGGGCACTTTATTTTTTATAATTAGCCCTTACCTTACACTTCTCCTCCACTCCTCTCCTCTTAACAGTTCTCCCGGTTCTGAAATCTAGTCCAGGTGCACTCGTCGTTACTTTTCACAGCACATCAACCGGTGCCTTCATCTGAGCCTCAGCACGCCCCCGCTCCCTCCCATCGCACCATGATGGATACGTTCTGAGCAGACGCGCTCTCCTCAAGGTTTAGGTCATTCGCTGCATCAAACGTTTGAAAGCGCCAGCTCAAAGAAAATGACAACTCCTGTCTTTTGAACTACAAAGACATTCAGAAAAGATTTGTTTTCTTCCCTCCTGCTCTTGACTTTGACTTTGCCGTGACTTTGAGGCGTTAGCGCCGAGGCTGGTGCTTTTTGAGTTTTGCCGAGAGGGGCGGGTAACACAGCTCTTCTGCCGCCTGTTGATGGTGAGGGCGGGGGAGGGGGGGACCCAGAAGGCACCTGCTTGCGTGGTGGAGACAGCGGGCCCTTTGATCCGGGTTTAATGCGGTGCCATGTTTTGTCTCTCGTGCGTGCTCTGTGTGCCGCGTCCGTCGGGATTACGTCAGCTCCGCCTTGATCTGTAGAGATCTGCTCTCCTCTCAGCCCGGGTCCTTATCGGCACTCTGTACGGGGGCACTGACCCCAGGTCTCGCTCATTTAGTCTTCAAGTGGAGCACCTTACGTCATATATCTTGATGTAGCTTTTTATGTTGGCGACGCGGCTCTGGGCTCGGTCGGTTATTTGATCTGTACACGGCTTTGGTCCAGACTTAAATATCTAAACAACGATTTGATGGATTGACATGAAATGTTGTGCAAACATACGTAGTCCCCAGAGGATGAATCTTATCATATCTATATCTAATACTTTGGTGATCCTCTGACTTTTTTATCTAGCATCACCATAAAACATTTTTTTTTTTTTTAAGAAAATGTCTTGTGTCTCAACTGTTAGATTAGATTACAGTACAATTGAATACACACATTGTAATACATTTCCTGACTTTTAAGATTATTGTTATATGTTTTGGGCATTTGTAGGCCTTTATTTGACAGGACAGCTTAAGACGGGAAAGGAGAGAGAGAGGGTGGAATGACGTGCAGCAAAGGGCCGCAGGTCGGGTTTGATTCCGAACCTGACCTCCAAAGGACCGCGCCTTTGTACGTTGTACGGCTCACGCTCAACCAGCTATCCCGGCGCGCCAACTTCCCTGACTTAATCTAGCACCGTCATCAGGTCAAAATGAAATAGTTTCCAATACGTGCAGATACCTGCAAATCTAAAGGCATTCCCAATCAGCCTCAGCTGTACTTGGTATTTAGGGCTAATATGCTAACACACGAAATGGTGAACATGGTAAACATTACACCTGCTATCTTAGCATGTTTAGCATGTTAGCATGAGTATTTTATCGCGCTGACGTTAGCATTTAGCTTAATGTGTGTTTATTGACTGTACAAACATAATATGAAAATCCATCCTACCTTCTCTATGGATTAATACGGTCTGTCTTAAAACCTATATTGACATTTTTATGCTTCATACTACACTACCTACATTCAAATGCAGGTGACCCTCTCCCATAAGGCTTCCATAAATCAAGCTGTATTTTTACTCTCATTTTGTCACTGAATTGTTGCAGCATGTATTTACATCAGGAGTACTGTGCTACTAAAGAATATTGGTCAGCCTTGGCCATTTTTATTTTGGCTGAGGCGGCAGCTCTGCAGCGGCGGTGGCGTCAGTCCGTTGTGAGCGCGGCGGGTTGAATGACAGGCACCGCTGATTGGAATTGACGTGGCGACGAGATGTGTGTCAGTGCTCTGACTGCTCATCTCGCCGGGCATCCAGAGACGGCCGCAGCCAGCGCCATGCTGCTACCACGGCTCCGAGATGGGTGTCACCATGATTAAATCTGCCCTCAAACACAGCCTGTGTGTAGTGTTCATCTGTGTGAGTGCGGCTTGACGTGTGTGTTTGCATGCTTCCAAGTTCGTGTGTGTGTGTGTGTGTGTGTGTGTGTGTGTGTGTGTGTGTGTGTGTGTGTGTGTGTGTGGGGAGTGCGTGCGTGGGTGTACACGGGTCTCTCACGTCCAGACTGTACTGCAATAGTGTTTACCTCTGCCCCTCTCCTCCACCCACTCATCAGTCACTCCGCACCAACTCATCTCTCTCCTCCCGCCTCTCCTCTGAACCTACACTCAACTCAAAACAAACGCCAGCAGTGACAGCTGCAAAACTGCTGGGTGGCACACTTAAAATATGATCTTTTCCCTGCTTCTGAAGGTAAAAATTATGTTTGTTTTTTTAAACATACAGATCACATATTCAGGAGACTTAAAACCCATAATATAACTGTTGCAGGCCTCTTCCTTGGATTGTTTATACAATGTTGAAACAACCACATCGTGTTGTCCTCCATGAGTGATGCAGGCATTCCTGTGGCCACTCAGCCATTTAGATGCATCTCTTGATTTTCTTGAGGTCAGTTTTCAATTTTGACCCATTAATGCATATTTATGAGCTCTTCAGAAGACCGTAGACGACAATGTTGCACAAGATATGGCATCATTTTTGCCAATTAGGAAACGTTTAAATACCACCAATCCATTCAAATTGAAAAATCAGTTGGAACAGAACCAACCAATATTTGCTTGTATGTTTGAAAATCTAAACAGGGACTTCCTCAATGTTTAAAACATTTAAACCACTGGCTTAGCTTAACTTTTGCAATATCATTATCACTATAAAAGAAATATTATTCAAGGCGGTATTATAAAGGCACATCTCTGTGGATCCGTGTTAGAGTGGAAGCAATTAGTCGATTAATGAATTAGTTGATTGACAGAATTATTTAACATTTTCAATAAGCAGTTAATTGTTAAAGTAATGTGTCAAGCTAAATGTCTCTCGCTCAGCTGTTCAAAAGTGAGTTTGATGTTCTAGATGATTGTAAATTGAATTTGAATAGGCTTAGACTGAGATTGAGTTTGTAAACATATTTGTTAGAATAATCGATAATAAAAATAATTGTTAGTTGCAGCTCTAATCTGTATTATTATACATGAAGACATGTAACACTGTCCACCTCTATTGTTACAATAGCTACTTGAATACAAAGGCCCTATGAGTTGGTATGGTACTTTATCTTTCCAAAGAAATTGTGCTTGGAAGGGATAAATATTGGTTAAAATTAGTGCTGTCAAACAATTAAAATATTTAATCGCATTTAATCGCATTAATGTCATAGTTAACGCGCAATTAATCACAATTTTTTATCTATTCTAAATGTCCCTTTATTTCTTTTTGTCCCATTATTTCTTTTCTCATTTTAATGCTCTTATCAACATGGAAAAGTGGATCGGCTTGCTTTGTGCTTTTGTTGCCTGGCTTTGACGAGGGGGCGAGAATTGGCATCAGCTGTGTGCTCGGCCATCAAGTGGTATTTCAGACTGGACGTGCTGCGATGATAGCTCCGTTCACAACGACAAAACACACACATCACTTTGGTCTTGTCAATGGAACCATTTGGCAACTTTTTAAAAGTAAACTTACCATTCAGAATCTTATTGGCATCCATTTCGGCGTCTCGCGCTCGCCATCCACTCAAAAAATAACGTTAGCCTGCTACTCTTTGGCCGGCTCGCAAGCCCAAACAACTGTCTAGGTAGATCCTGTATGGTGTTGTAGTTTTTCTAACGTAACTAGTTTAAATAAAACTACAAAGTTTGCTAGGCCAAAAAGAACGTTAATCTTGCGATTAAAAAAAAATGTACGCCGTTAAAATGGGTTTGCGTTAACGCCGTTAATAACGCGTTTAACTGACAGCACTAGTTAAAATATTATTAATTACAAGTTTTAAAAAAAAGCAGTTGAAGAAATCTTGATAATTGAAAATGATTCTTGCAAGAAACTGAAGCTGGAAGAAAAATAGGCAGAAGTGGACATTATATAGAGCTCAAAATGGCGACACTAAAAATGGAAGTTGAAATCAGAATTTGGAAATGTTTTACTAATAAAGATTAGATTGAAGAAAAAAAAAACACTCCCAGCTTTAGATGTCAGGGCAACTTAACGCAGTTTTTATAGTAGAGCGTTGACCATATTTTGCCTAATTTTTGCAACACTCGTATTAACACCACGGACTGGATGTTTGTCAGGAATCCACTGGATTCTTCTGGAAGGTGTTGTGACAAGTGGTGTTGCGGCTGCGGTGGAGGTGGGCTTCCCACTGTTTTGTTCTAATAAGCATGGAGCGGGAGCTGGGTTGTTGTGACATCCTGTCAGCCTGTGGGCTGGACTGGCGCTCCGTGAGCAGCACAGTAGGATGGACTCCCTATGATTGTGCACTGACCTTTGCATCATGGGAAAGATGACAGGTAATTTAGAGGCCTCAGGGACCGTGGAACCATACATTTGTTGTCCCCAAACCACCCACAGCACCAACCACATTCACCTTGAGATGGGCGCAGTATATCCATGAACACACACGCACGCGCGCGCACACACACACACACACACACACACACACACACACACACACACACACACACAAAAATCAGTCACATGTTGTGCATACCCAGGCACAGATGCAAATGCAGACATGCTCCAAACATTTGCACACTTATTCACCTTGAGATGGGAGCAGTATATCCATGAACACACACACACACACACACACACACACACACACACACACAAAAATCAGTCACATGTTGTGCACACCCAGGCACAGATGCTTTTGCAGACATGCTCCAAACATTTGCACACTTATTTGCACACACACACACACACACACACACACACACACACACACACACACACACACACACACACACACAGTGCAAGATCTGCCCTAAGACCCGCCCAACACCCCCGTCATCGTCACACACTCTAATCATCTGCATCATCACAAGCCATCCTCATACAACCAAATCACAGGGGGTGGCAAACTGGTAAGGCAGAGGGGGGAAACTGATGATTTAGATTGATAATTGCATAATCACCAGTTGTGATAATTGTAATTGATGACTGCATAATTGCTAATTGCGCTCTTTATGGGAACCCCTCTTTTCCGTTGTGTCTCTGTCTCTCTCTGTATGTCGCTCAGTAGCCCTTCACTCTGCTTCCTCTACTTCATTCTAGGTTTGTTCTCTCCCCCTTCATTTATTTCTCTCTCTCATCAACACATGCTAGCTTGTTCTCACACACACACACACACACACACACACACACACACACACACAACACTCAGATGCACACACTAGCGGGTACTGTAAGTATTCTCAAAGGCTTATCAGTAAGTATTTCCCAGCAGCCTTGTCCCAGAGGCTGTGTTCTGCCCACTCCGTTGCTGCGTGAAGAGTTATGGAGGAGTGCTAACAGGTTTCCTTTGTGTCTCTCTCTTGCGACTCTGCCCGGGGCTTTACTCCTGCTTGTAAAATCAACCTGTGGCCAAGCCCATTCCCTCGGTAGCCATATCCTTTATCACAAAACGGGTGAAAACAAAGAAGGCACTGTGAGCCGGAGCCAGGGCCAGAGCCAGAGCCATAGCTCGCATCCAAAAGAAGGAGATTTGCTGGTTGTAGTGCTTCCTCTAGCTGTAGCTCTCTGTACATACAACCGCCCTATCAGCTCATATCTGTTAGTATGAGACTTTTGGCTCTGAAATCCCATGTGCTTGGCTGGAGGTTGGATTAGCATGGAGATGAAGATGACTCCCTGATCAGCCCATATTATGCACGACACCTCAGAGTACTTTGATGATAGCAAGGGTGGGCTATGGGCGGAGATCTATACGCATAGCAGGCGCTAACGTGAGAAGGCATCAGGCGGGCGTGTGATTGATGTCTCTGCTAGCGTCTGTGGGCAGGTTAATGGTGTGATTGTGGAGGTAATCTCCGTGTTCTCTCGTTAAAGGATGATGGAGGGCCAGGAGACCCTGCGTGTCTCTGGAAGATGGAGCCCTAGCTGTTGCCTTCACACGATCTCAGGCTCTTTACACATGCAGTCAGGTGCCTCATTTGATGTACATGCTTCAGAGGAAGCCAGGCCAGCCAGCAGACATGAAAAGTTGACAGTGAAAAGTTGATGACTAGCGGTGGCGGAAGAAGTATTGAGTTAAAGTACTTAAAAATACTCTGTTGCAAGGAAAAGTCCTGCATTGAAAATGTTACTTAAAAGTATGTAAGTATCATCAGGGAAATAAACTGAAAGTATTAAAAGTGAAAGTACTCATTGCAGAAAAATCCTCACATTTGAGGAACTGGAAACGATCAATCAACTAAGTGTTTTCCATTCGGCCAATCAATTCTGCTGTACTTGTAGGTCTGTATATCGTTGGGCAGTTTAATACATTTATAATAAAACATTGTATTTTATAAACTACATGTGCTTTGTGTGCAAAAATTTTCATTCGTAAAGTAACCAGTAACTAAAGTTGTCAGATTAAAGATGCAGTAGGTAAGACTTATAAAACTAACTTTCTGTCATATTTGCTGAAACTGACCCTATGTTCCAGTAGAACTACATGAAGCAGATAATAAAAAATAAATAAATCCGGCTCCTCTGGCACCACCTCCAGCCTGTAGTGCGATTTGCAAAAATCCACAGCTCCCTGTTCAGATGCACCAATCAGGGCCAGAGGGGTGGGTGTCTGACTGCGTGTCAATCACTGCTAGGAGAAAGGGGGGGGAGGGACTGAGAAGTTGTCGATGTTCAAATGTTTTGGCTAAGTCCTGGATCTTCATAATCCTACCTACAGCACCTTTTAAAGTGCCCATATTATGAAAAAAAAACCCACCTTTTCTAGGATTTGGGGTGTTATTTTGTGTCTCTGGTGCTTCCACAAGCTTTGAAAAAAATCCATCCATGCTGTTTTGAGTGAGATACGGTTTCTGAATGTGTCCTGCCTTCAGTCTCCCGGTGAGCTGTTCAAAATCGGCCCGGCTTGTGACGTCACAATCCAAAACGAGCTGGCTAACCACAACCGTTAGCTCGTAGCGTTAGCGTTAGCATGCTAACGCTAATGCTAGCATGCTACCTCGTTCTCAATAGCAAAGCACTGCTACAACACACACAAGTTCACCATAATCTACAAAAGAACTACTTCCATGTGCGCCCTCATTTAGAAGTCTCCCAGCTAATCCTGCCTTGTAACTGACCAAAGTTGGAGAAACAGGCTTTCTTTTACTGTCTCTAGAGTTAGCTAGCTGACATGATCTACATCTGAGCTACTGAGCATGTGCGAGTGCAATCAAAGATAGTACAGAAGAAGAAGAAGAAAAGAGGTCTCACTCTGTAGCTAAAACAGAAACCAGGTGAAAAGAAGATCTGCAGCAGTGAGAGAGAGCAGTGCAGTACAACAAAAACATGGTGTTTTTTGAAAATTAAACCATGTAAACCTATTCTGGTACAACCTTAAAATACAGTTATGAACCAGAAAATGAGCATAATATGGGCGCTTTAATTTAGTGGAGTAAAAAGTACAATATTTCTCTCTGAAATGTAGCGGAGCAGAAGTAGAAAGTGGCCTGAAAAGAATAGACTCAGGTTAAGTACAAGTGCCTCAAATTTAAAGTAGAGTACTTGAGTAAATGTACTTAGTTACATTTAACCACTGGTGACTACTGTAGCAGTGGGTTCAGCCACTCTGCTGCGGTGGCCATGTAGTTTTAGGTATAGTTTGTCTTGGATGTCACAAAGTGCTGTTGGAGCGCTACTCGTTGTCACGCTGAGGAGCAGAGGTTTGTTATTGCCGAGTGGTGACACTCAGGGTCACAAAATTGCTCCCGTTATGGTGAAAACGAAGCAAACATAAAAACGGTCGGTCGTCAGTTGGCGACAAAGCCAAACTTAGCTGAACCAACACCAGTCGTTGATGGACTCATAACCCACATGTGAAGCTGGAAACAAGCGTTTATGAGGGCAGCGTTCTTCACACATTTGTGAACGCAACATGCCAACATTGACGTCATGTCCTGGAAGGAGAGGGGAGGTGGGTGGTGGTGGCGGTGGTTGGGGGGGCAGATGGTTGGGGTTGGGGTTAAATTGGGGTATAGCTGAGTACAGCGTAGTGTACAGGGAGCTGCCTGAGAGCTGCAGAATATTGCATCTGTATTGATTGGGCTCCAGCCTTTTCCATTTTCCATGAACTCCTCTGAGCTGCTCCAAGTGGGAGTGATGGGGGGATGGGGACTTGCTTGATCTTTATGATATTTCTTTAAACATGATGCTGTCGTTATGCCTCCCGGGGGAAGACGCCAGCCATTTCCAGTAAATCAAAGGCTCTCGGTCCCTCGCTGTTTTCCACACACCTTATTTATAACCCCACTAAACAGCCCCAACACACTACCACCACTACCACCACCACCACCCTCATAAGTGTTTTCAGCCTCTGCGAAATGAATGTTTTTCAAGCGTCGTCATACCGATGACGAGCAGCCTGGCTCAGGCGTACCGCACGCTTGACCCTCCGTTTTGGAGTCCATCGAGCCGATCCGACGGAGGCTGTAATCAACAGTGACAGAAATGACATAGACAATAGATGACAATAATTTGAATTCCGTCTGCTTGTGGAGCGGGGACGAGCCTGATCTGATTTACTGCGAGAGGCAGCTACAGCGCATCCTCTGACTCACAAACAGGCCCGAGGTCTTAGCGGGAGCTGGGAGCAGCGTAACCCACATACCCACTAGTGCAGGTGCCCTCTCCATGGGGCCAGGTGGCGGCTAATTCGCTTTCTTTGTCCCTCCTAATGAATCGTTAATTGGTTTGCATCACCCGCCGAGCCAAAGTTGGCAGGTGCCGAGTGCTGATTGGCGACGGAGGCCGCTGTCACCGGGCGAGCCTCCTCGTGCACACCGACACCTACATTTAACAGGCCAAATGTCACCTCGCAACTCGCAGCAACTTGGCAGTAAACATGAGGATATCGTCATAGTTTACAACTTGTTTCTCTAGTTGTCAGTGCTTATGTAGAAGCACAGTCTTTGCACTGGCTAATCTCTGCACTAGCTGTATGAACAGTACAGTATTTCTCTGTTACACATGCTGAAGACACAATACACATACAAGGCATGCAGGACTATTCAATTTATTGAAAGGATGCTGTGAGGCTGACCTTTGCTCTCGTTACTATCGATCCATTGTTGGCAATTTAAGATTGTAAGTGTTTTTCTGCTCTGTGTAAAAGTCAACGTAATGCCTGAAATGTAAATATCCTGTGCACTGTGAGTTCAGACATAATGCCAGGACGATATCAGTTGATGTTTACCTTAATGGCATCTTCTCCGCTGCAGGTGGTTGCTCTGAACAAGCGCAGCAAGGAGGCCGAGTCTGCGTTCCTGGGAATCTACAAACAGCTTATTGAGGCCCCAGGTGAGTCTCCCACTAAGACCAGAGATGTGCACCTTCACAAACAACAACAACAGCAGCAGTAGCCGTATTAACACCACACTCACATTACTTCAAGAATGATCTTTCCCCATTTAAAGATCCCTTACTGAAGATCAGCTCCACGTCAAACCTCTACCACTTACCACTGGACCAGCCCTATACGGAAAACACAGTGACATATCATGTATATATGAACACACGCAAACCAAAGTCATTTTCTAGCCTTAGATAGATATGGTGCAACAGCACATGGATATAAGATACATAAACTCTATACCCTGTGGCTCGTATCTATTTTTCAAAAGTCTGTGATCTCAGAGTGGCTTCCAAAACTCTGCGTGAGGCCACTTCAAAACCCAGCACTGGTCCTTGAGTGTAGCCTGGCTGAGGAGCGAACACATCCTTGAGGAGCTCTGCTGTTGATTGTGGAGGGCCAATTAAAATCCCAACTGAAGTCTGGCTCCGTGTGGAACGCAGGCCTGATGAGGCCAATGGGGGGAATCGGAGAGAGCGGCAAAGACAGAAAGCTAGTGCAAAGAGGAACGACGTATTGCGTGTTTATTCAGTTGTTATTTCAGTGCCGGGGCACGTGTACTGTATTGCTCTTTGTTGCAGGAGACGGCAGCAAAAACGCAGCCCAATCTCCGTCTAGATCAGAGAAACACTTGTGGCAGGAGTAGAGAATGCTGTTTACAGATTCAATGAATACAAGATAAAAGTCTGCGTCAGAAAAATAGCGACGGCAGCAAGTGACTTTTAAAGGTCTCCATTTTTCCTTGAAGTCCCCTGCTTGATATTGCTCCGCCACACACACACACACACACACACACACACACACACACACACACACACACACACACACACACACACACACACACACTTTGAATGGAGTTATTTCCTTGATAAGAAATACCGTTCTTTGAAGATGTTTGATTTTCTGACCTATACCTTTTATATGGGGGCCTTAATTCAAGCCCTAGAGCGTCTTGTGGAGTGTATTTTGTCAAGAAAAAAACCTCAAGAACAAAATAGTCAACTAAGAGTCGTTATGTTGAAGAACAAAGACTTAAAAAATAAAAAAGAACGACCACGAATCACCCTATACTCAAGTATAGTAGCTTTTGTCTTCAGTGTACCCAATCTTTGTTGTCCTCTCTGTCTCTTTCTATACAGTGTTATGTACAGTGTCGTTATATTGAGTATACAGTAGTAGACCTTCCTGTGTCAGGTTACATCAGGTGACGTAACACCGCGAGCCTCCTACCTCCATCTGACCTTATACCTTTACAGAGGGGGTCTGTTTCACAGCGAAGCCACTTTGTTTTTCCTTTCTCAATCATAGTACCAATCGGTGCTGGGCAAGTAGCCCAATAACAACGAATGAATTGCTCATTACTTATTACTCAACGAAAGTCATTACAATGAATTACTAAATGGAAAAAAAAGTAGCTTCATTACTTAATAAATTACTTAAGAGCAGAAGTGGTTATGCGCATTACTTTTCCTTACTCAGCCTAGCTGCGTAGCAGGTGCCTTTCCAGCAACTTCAAACGTGCCACACCCTATTCTGCGTTTCACAACAAGACATTGTGTTTTAACAAGCTGCCAGCTTCCTGTGTTGAGGTGCTTACTGAGCTAGCTTATCCCCCGCTGACTGCACGCAGCTCTCCGGTCACTGTGAAGCTGAAAACAGCTGATTCCCCTTATTATAGGATTGCCATTTGCTAACATAAACTAGCCTGCTAAAAAGACACGTCTTTTTTTTTTTTAGCAGGCATTTACCCTCAGATTCACTGCATGGGAATTGGATCTTTGGTAATCTTATCTTTAAACTGCAAATCACTAACCCACTTAAGTACAATATTAAATAAGGTTTGCCTAAACTTGTGGCAATGTCTCCAACTTTGAAGAAAAGTGCTCACATGGTGCATATTTCTTAACAATTTTAATTATGTTTCATCAAATAATCACACGGTATCTTAGAATTTTTTTTGCCCCACAGCCCCATATCAGGTTAATTTGTCCATGGAGTCTTTCTATTAAACGCACAGAGAAAAAAAAAATCAAACCCTTCCAACTTATGGTAAGACTCCCCCTTTTAAATTGTCAAAGTATTTTCAGTGGCCCAGTAACGGCTCAATGGGACACCTCACTATGTCCCAACAAAAAGACTAGTATGTCACATTCTGTGTTGTCGACCCAAAACAGCACACAGCAGCGTGTAACTGTAAATATGGCCGATGAAGACGGAGTCATGAGAGAAGTTCCAACTTGTAGTCTGCCATGACTTTCAGCCAAGTCACGGCAACAATTTACGACTCATTGATTGCCTAATCTGACACAGTGACCATCTCGAAAAGCCAAAAATCTAGTGTTGACTGATCCTGACATTAGTTGTGTTCATTGCCAGGAATCCCCCCCCACACACACACACACACACACACACACACACACACTTCTCTGTCTGAGGCCAAACAGTACAGGCCCAACCATTGAGAGTATTTCTGCGTCTGGCCCAAGCAGTATGTGCCATCTGTGATGAGGGCCTACAGTATCCTGTGGCTGTTTGTCACAGTACATCTTGCTGCTGGTGTCCAAGGTCACAACTCCTCCTCCCCCCACACACACACACACACACACACCCTCTCCTGCCCACCCCTCGCTAGAATGGATGACTCCAGGTACACCAGAGGACAGTCATTTGGCTGTGGCCCCACTTCATTTCTCTCTGCCCCTCAAACACAACAGTGAGCGTTCCCACCATTCCCCCAACAAATGCTACAGCTCATGTATTTTTAATCTTTTGACAGATGCAATTATTCTTTATACGCCGTGCCCGTTAATCTTAATGCAGTTATTACTATTCATTGCAGGACTTTTTTTTTTTTTCCCCCTCCATATTATTTCATTTGAAAGTGCCTCTTTGTCAATGTGTGTATATGTGCCTGCTCATTTGTGTGCCGACACTAAGGCCTTCGGCCCAACAGGACCCGGCCAACAGCGGAGTTAATGAATGCGAGATGCGAACAAGGAACCGGGGGGTGGGGTTTGAGGGCAGCTCAATATGTGACCTGTTGTATCAGGCTATCATTAACATCTGGTCACATATCCGTTATGCTCTTTGCCGTGCCCACCATTGAATACAAATAACATATCTGTTACATTTGTGAGATTCCAGCATGATAATGTTTCACTTTGTTAATGCGAGATAATGCTCCTGTTCAATGGCAACTCGAATGCAACAAACTCGGAACAGAAATAACTTCTTGATGCGAGTGATTGAAGTGGTTTCTTGCCTTTTTATGAGGCCCCCAAGCCGAGATGTCAATCCGCTGGAGTGTTTCATTAGCGTTCTATATTTTGGTTTGCCTGTGACATCTCCCCATGCTGTGCACTGTAACTCCCACCCAGTCTGGGGCTTGAAAGAGGCCTGTTAACAGCGTTACCCTAACAATGTTTATATCACCTCCGCACGGTTTTGATCAGTGCAGATAAACACGTCCTGATCACTGAACGCTGAAAAACCGTGGCAGCTTCTGCCCAAATTCATCGGTTTCCCAGAGATGCACCTAACTTCCTCTGTCTTTTTCTTCCTCTCCTACTCGCCGTCTCACACGCTGTTCTCTGCTGGTGTGTGTGTGTGTGTGTGTTCGTGTTTGTGTTCGAGTGGCGTTTGAACGCCTGCGTTTGTTGCCACCTCTGTGAGAGCAGCGAGGCCCTGTCGCCAGGGGCGTAGCCCTGAGACTGACGCTCCAGGTGTTTGCTCTTCCTCGCCTCCTCTCCGTGCACACACACTCATCCCTTAGGATCCACCCCTCTCCCTCTCTCCTTAGAACACAGCTCGTTTTATCTGAGCAGGGAGCTCACTAAGAGTTTGTGAAGATTCTGATCTGAATACACCCCTCTAAGTATGTGTGTGTGTGCCGGGCCTACGGCATGTCTGAGGTGTGTGTGTGTGTGTGTGTGTGTGTGTGTGTGTGTGTGAGTCTTTATAGGTGTGGGTGTGTGTGTGTGTGTGTGTGTGTGTGTGTGTGTGTGTGTGTGTGTGTGTGTGTGTGTGTGTGTGTGTGCGTGCGTGCATTAGTGGAAATGTTATGGCAACAGTGCTTGCTAGTGGTGACCACCGGTACTGCGGACCAAGAGCACAAGTACAAGCAGCTTCTTCTTTTTTTTTTTTTTTTTTTTTTTTTTTTTTTTGTGGTCACATTGAGTCACGTGTCTTCTTGTGCAATGAGATGGTCATAAGTGCCTAACATATTCACGTCAGATGTTTCCCTCGGCTATGAGATTATCAGGAACACAATGCGCTGACCTTCGCATAAGGAGTCATTCAAATGCATAAAGAATAAGTAGTCCTTCTTCAGCCTTTCATATACATAAGCGAGCACCAGCGAGAGAGAGAGGCCTGCAAGGCACAGCGAGCTGGCTTTATTGTAATTTTGCAGCTGAGTACCTTGCAGTCAGGATGAGAGCGAAGAAGGAGTGGCGTGCCTGCGTGCCTGCGTGCGTGCGTGCGTGCGTGCGTGCGCGTTTTGTGGTGTGTCTGTCAGAAAATAAGGACGCATAAAAGCTGATGGAAAATGAAAGCTCTCTGGGCGGGACGAGATTATGCACAAGTGATTAATAAGAGCAGTAATAAACAAAGGCCCAGGAGATGTTTGAGGTGCTTAATAATGCATTATGTTCATAAAAGAGCTGGGCCTTTCCAACTGATCCCTGTGGAGTAGGAGACCCCCCAGAGGGACCAGGAGAGAGTGTGCTCTTAAAAGACGTGCGTGTGTGTGTGTGTGTGCGTGTGCGTGTGTAGGAATGTGTGTATGTGTGTGCCTGAAAGCAGGTACAATTTAACCATGGGAATAAAAATTGTAAAGACCATAGACTGGTGTATTTGATGACGTTAATTCGTCGTGATTTGCCTTACATGTCTCCTTAATAAGATTTTCTTTTTTTTGTATCATTTCAAGTGAAGTTTGGTTTGGATGTCAGTGGCACTTTTCACTGCAGCATCTCGTGTTAATTTGAAATGCTATCTAGCTCCGGCTCGGCTCTTTGTCGCGAGTTTTAAAATGTCTCGGTATTGATGTCGTTCCTTCTCCGTCCTTCACTCTGTCAGACAAAGACACGGAGCGGCATTGAAAGAGAACAGGTTAAGAAGTTTCTCTCTCGGCTTTGTTTTGTTCACACACACAAAAGCCCGCCGCTTCCCACAATCATTTCTTTTTCATTCCACCTCTGTTTTTTATTTTTTTATTTTTGCATTTTCTCACTCCCTCTGCCACATCAAGGTAAAGCGACACTTCGGCTCGCTGTGTGAATATCAAATGCTCGTTGGTTTAAACTTCACCGCAAACAGAGAAGTCATGTTTACGAATTTGTTGCGAGCAGTTTGTGTTTTTTTTTTTCTAATCGAAACTAATCCTTGTCAGGTAGAAGGAAAAAAAAAAAAGGTTGCAATTTATCTTACATATCCTTCTATCACTTTACATTGTCTGTGGAATTAAAGACCTAGTGTTCTTTCAACCTAGTTTTGGTTCTTGACAACAATATTACAGCAGTGTTACTGTTTGTTGCAGCAGCACCAGAGCGTGTTTATGGACCTTGAAGTCCACTCAGAGGGAGAGGGGGAAAAAAAAAACAAGACTGTTTTGAATGAAAAGAAAAAACCTTGGAGCACAGCCTTGTAAATTAATTTGTTCGTGTTGTATGATGGGAACACAGCTGGCCTCATTAACATGCGCACAACAAATAATTATAGCCCTTATTTTTTTTTTTCTTCTCTCTCTCTCTCTTCAGCCAGCCAATGCTTGGCTAATGGGCTTGCTGGGTTAATTATGTCAGAGCGTAATTACACAGGGCCCAGGGAGACATAATGGTGCACCCTGCTGCGCCCACACCGCCTAATGATGGTGTATCGCTGACAGGGCCAAGACGGACCGCCCCGACACACCTGCTTGTCTTGGCGCACACCACCCCCGGTCCACCCCCACCCACCTAGACACACATCCTTACCTGTGCGCCGTCCTCCCCAATGCCACCTGCAGTGCGCGGAGCTGTCCAGCTTCTGACAGGCTTTGGCTCGGGCTTAATCCTGGAGTCTAGGCTGCACCCAGGATACAGTAACTGCCTCCCGCTTTGAGACGCGCAATAGCAAAGCAACGCGGTGACCACAAGGAAGCCAGCTACCCAGGGTGGCAGCCTCATTATCGCTCAGCCAAGGTGATGAAACCCAATATCAACGCAGCTGAGAAAATGTGCAAAAACAATTAAAAGTCATGCCAACATATGTTTCGCTATCAGCAAGTCAGGGTTGATTACAACGTGGGTCTTATTTTCGTAGTTTTTGCCATCTCTTCTCTTGGTACTAAACTTTGTAATTTTCTAACTAAGGCAGCGAGCTGCAGACCAGCATGAGCTTCAATGCAAGTCTGTTCCTCGCATTGCATGATAACCCATGTCGGATTGCAGGGACCCAGGTTCCATTCATCCCAAGATTATTTGGTCTGGGAGATGGATCAATCCTAAGCGGAAAAGATAAGCACATAACAAGTTGGTTTCCAAACTAGTTTTATGATAGCCAGACAGATTTCTTTTAAGAGGATGGAGGAATGAAGGGCGGGCGGGCGGGAGGGGGGGGGGTGTATGTTCATGTTTCAAGTTGTATGTTTTGTGTGTTTTGTTAAAATAAATAACAAAATGTCAATCATAAAAAAAGAATGAAAACCCCTCCAGTACACCATGCTTACACCATTCTTTATACACAATATTGACTCCCATTGGATACAGAAAATGAAATAGAAAGTACCATGAATACAAAATATTCAATATTAAAACCAACTTTAAAAAAAAACACTTCCAACATCAGTTTTCAAGCTAATTTTTCATATCACAGTCTAGTGTCTCTTACATCTCCTGAATGATTATGGATAACCCTGACTAATTAGAGCAGTCACATGATCAGACAGCCAAACGTATTCGAAAGAGAAACAAAGGTGAACGATGAAATGATTCCCCATTTTAAACACCCATCACAGTTTTTAGACTTCTGGTTCAATGTCGTCCTAATGTTCTGTACGCAGTTGTGTGAACACTGTTTTTCTGAGCAATGAGATATTATAAGTGACATTCGGGGGTGCGTGCTTTTCAATTTGGGCAGTGGTGGCCTAATGGTTACCAACGCGGTGCCCCCAAGGACCACATGAGTAGCCCTCAGGCCTGTTCTAAAAATGAAAATTGAATATTGATATTATCGGTTACCCACCTTGTTAAGTCATTGTTGATAATTATTGTGAGAAATCATTAACATGACCAGTGTCTTCACATAAATGAGTACCATTAATCATTAATAATCATATATAACTAAAGGCAAACTGAGCAAATTTGTTATTTCATAAGAGTGTATCAAACTGGTAGCCCTTCGTATGACTCAATACCCATAAAGTAGCTCTCAGTTTCAAAAAGGTTGGTGACCCCTGGGTTAGAGCTTGTCGAGGTTCGTCGGATAAAATCTGGGTGGGGAAAGTGAAAGAACAGTGCTTGTCCCTCCCCTCATTACCACCACTGAGGTGCCCTTGAGCAAGGCCCTTAACCCCAACGGCTCCAGTGGAGCTGCTCGATGGCCAGCGGATCAGACTGTGGTTGAACTGGGCAGCTTCCAGGTATGAATGTGGAACTGGGTAAATGTGATCAGGGTGTTCCTGCAAAAGAGAGGCTGCCTCTCAGTGAATAAATAAAGGTAAAAAAAAAAAATTGTTGTAAATCTGTCTAAACTGTCGGCTTGTTTTACAACCCTGTCTGTGTGACTGCTGGAGTTTCCTGGCCCATTGGCTTTGCTTTAGCATTGTCACCATGTTCCCAGATCTCAACTATTACTTTGGCAAGTACAATCTTATTGTAATTGACAGAAATGATGATTAAGTTGTAACAAACCAGAAATGTCAGACTTATTGTGAGGGAACAAATGTGTTCACGTTTTCACGACATTATTGAACCCCCCTCCCACCTCCCCCCATGCCATTCTGCTCCCCTCAGCGGCTGGGATTCTTCCAGAGATGGCCCCCGTGTTCACCAGAGAAGATGATTATTAAATGTTCCGTGATTTATTACTTGAAACGAGCTGCTGTTGCCCGATCCGTTATCATGACCCCGGAGCAGACATCCAATCATCTATATAATTAAAGATAAGGGATGAATTAAAAATCGATCGGTTTGTGTTGCCGTGAGAGTGATGTGACTCACCTGATGTACATAATGCCTCGTCAGCTGTGCTATATTTCTTGATGAACAGGAATGTGAGCGCTCGGGTTAATGTTGAATTCCTCTTCCATTCCGGGGTGTATTTGCTGGATTTACCATCGGAGCTGCCTCCGAAAAAGAAGCTCTAGTGCTTCTTATTAGCAACATCAATTAGCTCTGTTTTCCAAAGTTATCAGCAGTCTTTCTGGACTCTCCTTCAGTAACTGTAGATCCCGGGCCCTGAGAGAGTATCCCTGCTGCTCTACTTTGACGGGGGTTAATTTTGTATACGGACTTAAGTTATATCCCTTCACTTTAAATTTGACTTTACTTTAGCTCTTTGCCACCGATTGATAATCCTGGCTTGTCCATGTGTGAGAGATCCCTTACTATAATCTCTGTCCTTTGATCATTAAAAGTTGAAAGGATATATGGGAAAGAGGCTGATAAAGTGATTTCTGTGACAGTGGGTCGATGGAATAGCAGTGCTTTAAGTCATCCTGTTTGTCTTAGAAGAGCTCTGCTCTTAATAGTGATGTCCCTTGTGACTGATGCAATATCTCCACAGCTGGTGTAACAATGAATGCAGACAATGTTTGACTGTAAACGGGTCCTGGGAAAAATAGCTCGATCAATTAAATGGCCCAAAATGTTTGTCTGATGAAAATGTGGATATGGCAGGCTGCAACGTTGGGCCAGGATTTCAACAAATTGCACTTTGCAGAAGTTTTGGCTCTCTGATGAGCATTTATTTTTGTGGCCTGCCGGCTCTGAGTTTGCATTCTCTCTGTGGCATCTGGCAAAGTTTAAACGTCTGTGGCTCCAGCTTCTTATGAAAAGTCACTTCAGTCAGTGCCCATACTGAAGAAGGGATTCAATTGGGTTCCACACAGAAGTCTAAGATGAGTGGATGAAAGCTGTGGGAGAAAAGTTTGTGCAGCAAAGCAGCGATTTTCCTCCTCTTTTAGAGTTTTGAAGGGCTGCGGTGTGTGTGTGTGTGCGTGTGTGTGCGTGTGGCTCTACATCTAGCCTGCCTCCACCCCCCTTGTCAGGGAGCTCCCCTGAGCTTCCCTCTCTGTGCTTTGGCACTAGAAGTCACCTCCTTTGGTGTTCGGCAGGCAGGTACACAACAGGAGCAGCTCTCTCTCTCTGAGCTGTTGAACTTTTCGGGAGGGGAAGAAAGGGAAGGGGAAGATTAAAAACAGCCCTGTGATGTGGAGTGCCGAGCTGCCTCCTGAGAATTCCTGGCATAATAATTTAAATGATCAAATGATACAGAGGAGACTTGTTAGCTGAGAAACAGCCTCCTAGTTGGCCCCATGGGCCCGGTGCTGCCACGCATGCATTGCAAAACAGCTCCTCTGTTGTGCTAAAGAATCCTGCTTCTCCCCCCTTTTCAGGAGCAGACTTTTTCTACACTTTGCCTAGGTGTATACTTGGGACTTTAGACTCCGTCACATATTCATGGCAATCTTTTTGTCTTCTTTGCCATTCATCAGCACGTGAGAAGACTCATTAGAGATGATTCCTGTACATGTGAAGGGTCGGAAACAGCACTTGTGTCATTAGGTCCGGCCTGTGAAATGTTCAAAGGCGCCTGAGTGGGGAAAGTCTAAGAGTCACTCTTTGGAAACAAGTCTCAGTGGAATTGTGTGTCTCTGTTGAAACTGCGACGCTGAAAAACTCTGTAAAGTGCTTTACAGGCAGCGCGCACAGTAAAACAGCTATTTTGCTTTTTTTTGAAAAGTAAGAGCGTATGGATATCTTGTGAATCTCAGGAGTTGTTTCTACAGAGATTTGTTTGGGTCTGTTTCCTCAGATCCAGCACCCGTGCTGGAGGCCTCACACACCCTGGAGGAAAGACTGCAGCACCTTCACAGTTCGGCCCCAGACGGCGAGGCCCTGGTACGAGAGATCAGCGGGCACTGGAAGAAACACCTGGAGTGCCTTGAAAAGACAGGTCAGGCCAAAAGTCATCTGCATCAGGAAGCAGTCCCACTAGAAAGCATTTCTTTTTAACACAGCACTGAAGTGGCTGCTACTGTACAGGTCTGAAAGTGCAGGCAAGGTAATTTACCAGGTCCAGATGTCCTGTGGTCCTGTGATAAGGTCCAGGAATTTTGGACTCGGACACATGATAACCTATGTCGGATTGCAGGGACCCAGGTTTTATTAATCATGAAAAGTTTTTACCAGGTCCAGGTTACCAGGTGTACCAGGCCTTAGGAAGAAGTGTGAATTCCACCAAAATATCTGGAGATTGAATAATGGTCACCTTAAGATGACTATTTCAAACAGAAATCGATTGTCGCATTTACCTGGTAATATCCGATCACTCGGCTGACGTTGGAGAACTCATGGCAGTCTTTTTCTTCCACGCAGAGCCCTCAGAGGACGGCCCAGCAGTCCCAGGGGCCGCAGTGACAGAGGAGGCCCCAGAATCCAGCTCTCCAGCCTCCGTGATGACGCCCAACAGCACACCGGCTCCCGGGGCCCCAGGCTCCCCGCAGCAGAACTACCAGGACCCAGCTAAGGACCGAGGGTGAGAACCAGCGATGCACCCCTTGCCTGCCTCTGACTGGCAATCATTATAGATTTACATATGGTTTAAATTTCCTAAATTAAAAGACACAAATGAACCCCCTTAAAAGGTGCCGTAGGTAGGATTGTGAAGATCCAGGACTTAGCCAAAGAATTTGAACATCGACAACTTCTCAGTCCCTCCCCCCCCTTTCTGCTAAAGCCCTAATGGTCTCATAAGCCCCTCCCCCCACAAGGGAGAATGAATGCGTGTGCATGAGGAGTGATTGCCACGCAGTTAGACACCCCCCTGGCCCTGATTGGAGGATCTGACCAGGGAGCTCTACTACAGGCTGTAGGTGGTGCCAGAGGAGCCGGATTATTATTTTTTTTTTTTAAATTAGATAGATTTTAGATAGATCCTTTTATTAACACCACAACACCACACATGTACTCAAATATATCCATACCAATAAGTTAAAATACAAAAATATGAATGAAGGAAAGTTATTTTTGTGCATTATAGAGTAATATAGTAATAAAACTAAAAGTAGTTCTACTCAAACATAGGTTCAGTTTCAGCAAATATGACAGAAAGTTAGTTTTATAAGTCTCACCTACTGCACCTTTAACTGCCTGTGCCACCCAATGCCTACAACACAGACCACTGCTGTTTATTTTTGGTATATATATGAAATAGGGCATGTATTTAAAGATTGTTAAGGTTAACCCTTCAATGTTCCAAACCTTCCACCCCCCCATGCAGAGATGTTCACAATCCATTTTAGTGGTTTTTAAGGCAACAATATGCAACTTTTGCGGATGTAAAAGAAATAAAAACTGAGAGGGTCTGTGAACCTGTACAATAAATGAGTCCATTTAGCTTGTCCTGGGGATATTTTGAGTTGCAGTTAGACGCCGTAGTGAAAGGTTTTTTAAAAAAATAAACCAAAGCTGAATTGAACACGGCTCCAAAAAGGTGAAACAGTGAAACAACAGCTGCTTCTGTTACATTCTTTGTCACACGTGCTGGGATTACCACATTTTTCTGTCTCACGGCACAAAGTGCATAGTGTTGCTTAAATGGTAGCCATGATGTAGTGAAGTAACTGAAACTGAGTTGTTGTTTTTTTTTTCTCCCAGGGGGGAGGAGGAGGAGGAGGAGGAGAGCGCCAACGTTGGTTTGGCTGACAGACTATCAGAGGCCGAGGAGAAGATCAAGGTTCTGCATTCCTGTAAGTGGTTTAAACACTGACGCGTACTGTAGCTGTTACATTTCATCTCAGCCTTAGCCACTATGTGCATTATTACTGTACAGTCTGCTGAAGCACAGACTGCTGCTCTGTTGACTCAACTATAAACTATTAAACTATCACGTTTTTTTTTTCCGCCAAGAATTTTTTATTATGTTTTTTTTTTTTTTTAGGTTATGCAAAACACAATTTAACATACAGTCATTGATACATTTTTAACAAAATCCCAAGTAACCCTACCCTATTGCACCATTGAAATTCACAATATTACATATACACAACATAATTTCGATGGTTAAAAAAAATACAAACGAGGCAAGAAAAAATTTTTACTTTAAAGGGGAACTATGCCGGGGTTTTTTTAGCTTAATTTATGTTAACTGAACAGCTTCAGAGTCACTGGAATGGTTATAGGACTTTTTTGGGGTTGAATGGTGGTTGTCTCGCTTCCCTCCTAGCGCCTGTGAGCAGAAAAACCCCCCTTGCAACTTTCGGCCAGAACTGGCTGCCAACTGGTATAAAAGTTGAGGACACAGTTTCTTGTAGTATACAATTTTGTCTAAGAAAGTTGGAGGAAATCTTTCTTTTTATTTGAGCAGTATCACACTTCTAGCTAGGAGTGAAGCTCAGAATAACACATGTTTCAATGAAATTTGTTGTTTTGCAAATGCATTATTTGATTGGTAATGTTTGAAGTTAAAAGAAAAGAAATTTAATGTATATTAAGTAACCAAAAATGTGATTGGCAAATAAATTCAGTAATGTAGCTTTAAGGTCAAAGTTCATGTGTTTTTTTTCACTGTCTGCCTCTCACCAGCTTTGAACACTGCACAGACAGAGCTGCTGGACCTGCGGTGTAAATACAACCAGGAGATGACCAACAAGTAAGAGTCTGCCTCCCATTTTACATGTTGTGTTTACGTCATTTCTGACCAACTTTTATACACCCCCCCCTCCCCCAAGTGGTGGTGGTTACACACTGGCATCTCTGTGGCCTTCCTCACTGGTGCTCACTGTAGCATTCCAAGTGCTGAAGCCGCTCTTCTTCATTTTGCCTACACAAACTCATGTCCAGTGTAGAGCTGAGGAATGCCATTGTAAAGGCGGAGAGTGACTCAGCCACTAATGCAGGTCGATGAGAGAGGTCTGTGTTTGCCTTCGCTGGGAGCTGGGCCATGACAGCCCTCAAGAAGAATTGCTCCATTTAAAGATTGCTTCAGAAAACACTCTACCTTGTCCTGGTCTTTGAGCGCAATGTATCCACCGCACGCCTGAAATGAATCTGAGCTTGTATGAAGGATGTCGATAGACGTTCAAAGTAAACACTCCTTTGTTTGGGTTTTGTGCTCCAGAGCACAGTCAGCCGCTGCTAATGGATTTTCTCCCAGTCTTCATCCATGGCGCAAATGAACGGATGTTTTTAGACCCACTGCCATCCATTTTGTTGGATTGGACACATTTTCAGTTTGGGCTTACCTTTCGCGTGCATCTGCAGGTTGAAAGACCAGCTCTGTTACGTGGTTTGTCATACTGTGTGTGTGTGTGTGTGTTTGTGTGTGTGTGTGTGTGTAAAGACCATAGACTGGTGTATTTGATGACATTAATTCATTGAGAATTGTCTTACATGTCTCACCGCAGCATCTCGTGTTAATTTGAAATGCTATCTAGCTCTGGCTCCACTCTTTGTTGCGAGTTTTAAAATGTCTCTGTATTGATGTCTTTCCTTCTCTGTCCTTCACTCTGTCAGACAAAGACATGGAACAGCATTGAAAGAGAACAGGTTAAGAAGTTTCTAGAGGTTTCTAGAAGTTTAAGAAGTGTGCGTGTGTGCACACGTGCGTCCGTGTGTGCGTGCATGCGGGCTGACAGTAGCACCACTGACCCCAGAGCTCCAGCTTGCAGTTATCCCTCCCTGATCCTGAGCCTCTGAACACCGGGCCGGCCTCTATTACTCTCACTGACTGTTTCCTCAATGTTGATAAGAAAGACTATTTGTCTGCTTCGGCTTGAGTAGCCGAGCAGGTAATCAATACAAAACATTTTCCGTACTGCACAAGTTCATTAAACGTGGCACTGACACCTGTTAGTGTTCGCTGTCGGCAGGGCACCATCTATCCTGGCCTTATTGATAGGACCGGGGCACGGCCAGGACCCTCTGAAACCGGGGCCGCACCACACGCCACCGGTGATCCTTAATGCCAAGAATATGTTAGGTTTGAGACAGTCTCAGTATCTAATGGATTCCACATCTCACTGTAGAAATAGTATCGTCTTCATGACATAATGATTCCATTGGATCACTAACATTTTAGCTAATTAATTCTGCAGACTGATGTGAGACGATGGGAGCGGTTAAATGCAAACATGAAAGAGAATGAACGTTCGGCTCAATGTAGTTTCTTTAATGTGGATTAAAAAGAAGTCTTAATATGTTCTTTGAACAAATTTTTCTTTTGGTAAAAACGGACTGCTGTGTCGCCGAAACTTTGCGAAACCTATGTGCATATTTAAATCAATCACAGCATCCTCGTTAATTCATCCCTATCTACCTTTTGATAACCAGGTCCCACGTGTGCAGAAATAAAACTGTTGCACTTCAAACAAACCTCATGAATAATCCTGCTGAGCTTCTGTTTGAATTAGACTTCTGTGATTGTAAAATGTATGAAGGCAAGCTGGAGTTCAATCTCAAGAGAGGATGGAATCCCACATCCATCCGTTGGCCACAGCGTTTATACAGAGCCATAGCTACGATGGAGGACACAGAGGGCATGCCATTGAAGCATCTGGGGTTACTAATGACCTGTAGAGGAGTTTATATTATAATATATAACCATAACACACAAAACAATGGATGGATTTGTCAAGCAGATTATGATATTTGTTATACTCAATAAACTTCTTTAATTGTCTTTACCAGAATATTCCTGGTAAGTCATTGAAACAGCATCCTGTAAGGGGATACAATTTAAAGAAAGTATTATAAAACCGTTAAATGAACATATAAAATCAAAAAATTGGGCAACATTTTACTTGAACTTAACTTTATTGCCTTATTTAGAACTGCACTACCTCACTTTTTATTGCTTTTATTAAGAAATGCACTACCTTAACTTTATTGCTTTTAATTGCTTTTATTGCTCCTTTATTGCTTTTTGCTATTCATTTTTGTATGTATTTATTGTATGACATTTAGTGTGGACGGCAAAGTAAGAATTTCATTGTGCAGGGAAACATGCTTTCTGTCTGTGCATATGACAATAAACTATTTGAACTTGAACTTGAAGGTATCGACATAACCGCGACATGACACTGTCATAACTATGACATGACACGGTCATGAACGTGTCATAAACGTTATAAACCAGTCATAAATGTTCATGACTTCTGTCATTAAGTGTCATTCGGTTTTTGTCATGACAAGTTGACATTGTTTGGGTTGTCTTGATTATGACAATTTGACATTAATCAAAGTTACATTACCAGAAGTTGTCTTGGTCATGACAAGTTGACATTACATTTGTTTGGGATGTCTTTGTAATGACCACTTGACATTAACCAGGATGACATTACCAGAAGATGTATGTGTCATGACAGCTTGACATTAAATGTCTTTATAGTGTCCTTATTAAGACAACTTGACATTAAACAGGATGACATTATGTCAAGTTGTCACGACAAAGACATCCTATGGTAATGTCATGTATGTCATGACATAATGTATGTCTGAGATTAGGGTTTATCTGTAAGAGAAGGCTTAACAAGAAAAATGTCCTTTATTTACAGTTATTTACAACGTGTAAACATGGCTATGTTCAGACTGCAGGCAAAAGTGGCCCAAATCTCATTTTTTGGGGGGTCAAGTGACCAGGTCAGACTTCTTCAGAAATGTGTACACTCAAATCTTAACCAGATCAGATTTTGTTTCAAATCAGATTCCATATGTGGTCCTGAATCAGACACACTTTCTTTTTTTTCATTGCGGCCGCAGCGTGAACAACCAAGGCGGATTTGATGCACACACACACACACACACACAAGCTGGCTAACCGCAACCGTTAGCATGCTACCTCATTCTCAATAGCAAAGCACTGCTACAACACACACCACAAGTTCACCATAATCTACGAAAGAACTACTTCCATGTGCGTCCTCGTTTAGAAGTCTCCCAGCTAATCCTGCCTTGTAACTGACCGAAGTTGGAGAAACAACCTTTCTTTTACTGTCTCTTGAGCTAGCTAGCTGACATGATCTACATCTGCACTACTGCGCATGTGCACGTGCAATCAAAGATAGTACAGAAGAAAAGATGTCTCACTCTGTAGCTAAAACAGAGAGCTGAACACAGGGTGAAAAGAGGAGATGCAGCAGTCAGAGAGAGCTGTGCAGTACAACAAAAATATGGTGTTTTTTTTTGAAAATGAAACCATGTAAACCTATTCTGGTACAACCTCTAAATACAATTATGAACCTGAAAATGAGCATAATATGGGCGCTTTAAATAAACTTAAATCCATCACATTTGACTTAATGTGTGCATACATCCCAAATAATCCCAAAGTACAACATAGTATTGTGCCATACTGTATATGGTTTAAGGCTTAGAACTCTTTATTGATTTCCTGAAATGGACATGGGGAAAATAAAGATGGTATTTACTTCTAAAACTTGAACTTCTTCAGAAGGGAACCGTGACTGCTTTAGCTTTATTTATTTTTTAAGGATTATATAATGTGTAATAACAACAGTTGTGCTTTGTATTTTTATGTGTACTGGAGAGTGAGGGTATCTGCTCAGTAATCCTGTGGTTGTCTGTCTGTGTGTGTGTGTGTGTGCGTGCGTGTGCGTTCCAGGGCAGAGGAGGTCGACGCCATCATGGCGAGTCTTGAGAAAGCAAACCAGGTGAGTACAGTCTTCCTCTGCACTTCTCTGATTGAGATGCTCCTTCGTTAAGGTAATCACTCCTGTAATCAAGCCTTGGCTTTAATTAGACACCCTCCGTCCTGTGTCCCCCCCCCGCACCCCGTTCTTCCTCCCACATCCACCGCCCCTCCCCTGAGCGTGTGATTAGCGAGTGTAAACCTGAGTCCCCGTCGGTGGGCGCTATGGCAGCACGGCTCCACTCAGCAGAGAGCGGCGCACTGCCGAGAACGCGATTGATGCCGGAGCGCCAAACGCCGGGGTTCTTAGTTATCTCACTGCCTTGATTGCTTCCTGTGCTGGTGATACCTCTTTTTCTTCTGCTCCTTTCTTCTCCCTCTCTGCTCTTCTCTCTCATGCTCTTTTTCTCACTCTGCTGCTCTCTGCCAACAGCTCCTAGATAAATGTTCTCAAAATGAATCATTAATTAGCAGGCCGGGTGTGACAGAGCAGGTAAACAGTTTGGGGAATAGAGTGGGCTGACTAAACAGCCCCCTCAGCAGAATAAAGCGGTGGCTGCACTGGTCTGTGCGGGCCCGTACTCAGGGTTTTCACTCGGCTCTAAAATTTCCGAGCAAGGGCGCCTCCTTTGATTTATGTTTATGCTCTCACCTTGATCATCTCATTAGCCAATTGATGCGGCTAGTGTAGGAAAACTGTAACGCTGTGATACCTTGTGTGTGTGTGCACAGAGAGCGGAAAAGGCCCAGAGGGAAGTGGACAGGCTAAAGGAGCAGTTAGCCAGTGGCCAGAGAGCCACCACAGGGAACTGCCATCCAGCAGAGGGCACTAGCAGGGTAAGAATAATGTCCCTTCATCTGTGACTGGTATTTGATTTTTGGCCATATCTAGGCAACAGTATAATGTAACTAAGTATATTTACTCAAGTGCATTACTCAACAATTATGAGATACAGTACTTGTACTTTACTTAATTACTAATATTACATGCTCCTTTGTACATCTACTACGCTACATTCATGTGACAGCTGTAGTTACTAGTTCCTTTTCAGAACTTCTAGGACACTAAGACATCGTTGCTTTGTAGTTTACTTCCCAGAGATATTCTGTCAATTCACTATTTCCCTCAGGTTCAGTTTTTGAGGTTGTTGAGGAAATTGCTGTAGGTGGTGCACAATTTCTTATTAGTCAATTGAAAATCCAGATTTATTTTTTGGACTGAGACTTCCACAATGACCCCTCAAGGACCGATATAGACATTCATGTCAATTAATTTCTGTTTATAGTATCAAATCAGAACAAGAGTTATCTCGAGACACTTTACAGATGGAGTAGGTCCAGACCACACTATAATTTACAAAGACAATAACATAGACAAAAACATGGTTCCACATATGCGAAAAAGACAAAGTAACATAGCAGCAACAGCCATTGCCCAGTGCAGGACAAATACAACACGATTAAAAAATGAAAAAATAAATAAAAATAACTCTGGCAAATTCTGAATAACGTTGCCTATACTGTATCATTTTAACAAACTGAATTAAGATTTGTTCAATTTTTGATATTATATTTTAAAATATGACTGTACCTGCTCTAGTCCAAAGGATTGTGTTTCTGTCTAAATAAAAACAAGAACAAACTCATATATACAAATTTCAGCTGTCCAACATATAGTTCAAAGTCTTAAAGCAACACGCCGACTTATTGGGACTTTAGCTTCCTCACCGTATCCCCCAGAGTTAGATAAGTCCATACATACCCTTCTCATCTCTGTGCATGTCGTAACTCTGTCTGACGCCCACACCGCTAGCCTAGCTTAGCACAGATCCTGGAGGTAACCGGCTCCAACTAGCCTTCTGCTTCCAATAAGTGACAAAATAACGCCAACATGTTCCTGTTCACATGTTGTGATTTGTATAGTCACAGCGTGTACAAATAACCGTATACATACTGGGAACTATATTCTCAGAAAGGCAAAGCACTGCTACTTCTGCTACTTGGGTGGAGTGATTTGCTCGCAGCACCTGAGAAGTAACAACGGTTCTTTTCAGGTGTTGCGCTAATCACTCCTCCCAGTTAGCAGTGCTTCGCCTTTCTGAGAATATAGTTCTCAGTATGTATACGGTTAGAAGAAAGCTGTGTCTCATGTGACCTTGTTATTTGTACACCCTGTGACTATACAACTCACAACATGTAAACAGGAACATGTTGGCTTTATTTTTGTCACTTATTGGAAGCAGTAGGCTAGTTGGAGCTGGTTACCTCCAGGATCTGTGCTAAGCTAGGCTAGCGGTGGGTGTGTCAGACAGAGTTACAACACGCACGGAGATGAGAAGGGTATGTATGGACTTATCTAACTCTGGGGGATACGGTGAAGAAGCTAAAGTCCCAATAAGTCGGCGTGTTCCTTTTAAAACATGATGTAAATGTCTCTTCTTGGAAATTGATAAATTACGACTAACACCTAAATGTAGACAGGTGTACAAATCATCAGATTACAAAACCAGTGACAGAGAGCCTCCGAGTGGCTTTTAATTGGTACAGACATGCTACCACCTTATTATCAGATACAGTCACTATGAAATATTGAAATGCAGTATTAATGGTTAGCTGAAGTCAAATTTTTCTCACATCCTAACTGTCTGAATTACATCAACACTGCATAGGTTGTGATTCAACCTATGGCCTCTCACCTTTTCTCCTCCCCCCCCACCTCTCACTCCTTCTATCACTTACTTCCCCTCACATCCTCTGCCACGTCCCCTTTCTCGCCCTGTCAGGAGAAGAAGGGCGAGGTGTTGCCCTCGCAGCTGGAGGCCACCCTGCTGGCTAAAGACCGCGAAGTCCTCCGTCTTCTGGAAAACATTCAGCGGCTGCAGTTCACGTTACAGGAAGTTCAAGAGACCTCGGCCAATCAGATCTTAGAGCTGGAGCGCCAGCTGGCCTACAAAACGGAAGCTATCGAGGTGAGTGGCAATGTGACACGCGAGAAGCGACAGAACATGGCGAACACCCCCCTCAGTCCTCAGCGCCTCTGGTGACCAATTAATAAGAAATAAAACATGCTGCTTCTCTTTTTCCATTTCAGAGATTAGAAGCTAAACTGCAATCCCAGATGGACTATGAAGAGATTAAAACTGAACTCAGGTGATCTTTTGAGTGTGCACTGAATGTGCAAGTCATACATAACAGGGCTGCACAATATATCGTTGTATCGTTGTATAGTTGTATAGTTTTTTTCGTCATCGCAATATCATCTGGCGCAAAATACACATCGCGAAAGGCTGCAACATATCGCAATAGACACAAAACTAGTAGAAAACTGCACATTAAAATGTAACATTCATTCTTTTTTAAGTGGTGCCCTTTATGTTCAGAATAATATTCTATTGGTTCGATGAAAGATGTTGGAAACGATTTCCTTTTGTTTTAAATTCAACAAGCAATTTGTTGAATTGTTGAAGAATACTGAAAGCAGCAGAAATGCTGAACCGAGTACAGGTATATTTTAATATCTGTTTATTTACCGCGAGTGACCTCGTCCTCGGGATATTCAACAACATTATCACATATCGCATGTTTTCCTCGTATCGTGCAGCCCAAATACATAACAATGTGACTTTAAGTCCAAAAAAAATGACTTTCTCTGCATGTTTTGTTTCTGTCTGTAGTATCCTCAAGGTAATGAAGCTGGCTTCGGCAAACGGCAGCTCGTCCCAGGTATATATGCTCCGGCAACCCTCTTATTGTACAGCAGTTTGAAACAAACTAGTTTTTCTTTCATCAAAGTAGAACTTTGTTTTCTTCTTAATTTTCTCTTGGTGTCCGGTAAGGAAAAGCTACAGCAGTGGCACGGAATGCTTCTCTGATCGTCATCCATTATAAGGATATCTACAGCCACTGCAGTTGATTAATCGAAAATTAACAGCTTTTGTGCGTGTGTGTGTGTGTTTGTGTGTGCATAGGATTCTGCCAAGGCTGCAGAGGCTATTTTGCTGGATAAAGAGGCCTTTCTTCCATCCCACAAATACCTGGTGGATAAGGCCCGCATTTTGCAGAGCATTGGTAAAATAATTGTCTCTCACGTTTGATTTTTCTGTCTGAGTTTAAAGACAATTCCACAAGATTCTTGACGAGAAGCAGCGAGTTTTGTCATCGTCTAATAGCTCCCCATAATTCACTGATTGCTTGGTACTCATTGGTCAGGCTCAATCAATTCTGGAGTTTTTCTTAAAACTTACTTAAATCTCTTTGCATAAACTGAGGCTGCATGATGTAGTCTGGGTTTGCAAGGCGCTAGAAAGCAAGTGAGTTAATTAATTAAATATCTGCTATCAACTAGGTAACAATGACTTGATTACACTCAAACTTACTAGTATGTGTCATGTATGAGTTAAATATATATATATATATATATATATATATATATATATATATATATATAGATCAGGGCTCGACATTAAAGGTGCAATATGTAATATTGTATGTAATACTGGCAGCTAGCGGTTACAATAGTTACTGCACTACCAATTCAAAATACTGGAGAGTCGTTTCCCCCGCCCCCTCCTGCCCAGACTCGAAGTTCACGGGGGTTGCCAGGCTGAGACCGCAGCATTCACAACAATGTTGCTAGACGCTTTTCTCACATAGCCAGACATTACTCCACAGCACAGCGGAGTAGCTAACGGTAGATGCTGGCTATATTGACAGTCATAAAAGCCTGTGCTCACGCGGAGCTCTGTAACCAACTGACAGACAAACTTTTTCGTCTTAAAATTACAGTATGAACTGCTAAAAACACAACAACCTCACTGTTCTCTCCACGCGCCAGTCAGGTACACTTCCTCGGCTTAGAATTACAATACGAAACGCTAAAAATACCACTACCTTGCCGACGGAACACACTTCATTGGCTTAGAATTACGGCAACAATCGCTAAACACACTGCAAACTCACAGTCCTCTCTTTCCGATTTACAGCCCCCCTCTCGTGGCTTAAAATAACTCACCGTTGTCGGCTCCAGCCGCTGAAGAGGCTAAACGCTGTAAACAGCCATGGGCTGCTTGCCTGGTCCTCCGGGTAACGTTAGCAGTTAGCAGGGTTAGCAGGGTTAGCAGGGTTAGCATGGAGGCGTTAGCCAGGACCAGTCGGGATCACTTTACTGGCTATGTCAAAATTGTTTTTGCGAGTAACCAACTCGGGTACTCTAGCTATATAATTCAATGTGAGTACACAAATGTTGAAATGACAAAAAAATGCCCATCCCTAGTAGCTGTGATAAATTAGCATGAAGCTAATGCTTACCTGTTCAGGAGAAAATAAGCCAACTCTGCGTCGTTTTGGGATCTAAGCTGTCTCCATCTTTCAAATACATCTCCAATATTTACCAGGGGGTTGTTACGTCTCTGGTCACGCAACTGTTAGAAACATGCTGTTTTCTTTTATTATGTCATGTAGAATCTATCTCCGTTGATCCTGTTCGTTTGTTTGCTGCTTTCATGGCTGTACTACCGTTACAGCTGTAGCGCGCTGGGTTTACATTTTTACAGGTATATCTGGCAACCCGGCCTGCCTGTCAAACTGGGCCGTTGATAACAACACACAGATCAAAACATAAACATAAATTTCGTCACGGAATGTAAATTTCAAAAAGAAAAAATACTGATGTTAGCATTGTTGTCAGAAAAGATAGTATTTCAGTTTAACATGTTTCCTTAATATCTGATGAGGCATTGGTGTCATTTTTGGATTTATTACTCTACAAATATTACATATTGTACCTTTAAGGCTTGTCTGGGACAAGTGGATTTTTTCTAGGACAAGTGGAAGAGAAATTTACTTGCCCCACTGGACAAGTTAAAACTCAAACAAAACAAAATGCCACTCATTTCGTCAGTGTTACAGAATTGAAACAAATACATATTTTACCCCACAATCCCCGGGCAGCGGGTTGGCGGCCGGTGTTAGTTAGCTAACGTTAGCATGCTAACTACGCTTTAACGTTACCCCGTCCCCACATCGTTCACAGAAAACGAGCCGAATAAAGCTGTCACTCGTGGCCATAGAAGTGTGCTTTGTGCGGATGAAGCAAGAAGTTAATTTGACTCTTGACGGCTGGCTCTCTGCCTCGTAACGTTACTAGCTGCTCCGCTACTCGTTTGTAGCGGATTATATATCAGGTAATAATCAACTGTATTTTAGATATAGTATAAATTCAAGTCACCACTACCTCTGGTCAAAATATTGAATTAGTATCTCAATATATTGACTCAGTATCTCAGTATCTCAATATAAACAAAGAATATCAAAGTAATGAGAAACTATAAAATATTGACTTAATCTCAATATATTGGCTTAGTATCGTAATATATTGACTTAGTAACTCAGAATATTGACTAAGAATCTCAAAGCAATGAGAACATTCAAAATATTGACTTACAATCTCAATATATTGACTCAATATCTCAATATATTGACATAGTAACTTAGAATATTGACTAGGAATCTGAAAGTAATGAGAAACTTTAAAATATTCACTTAGAATCTCAATATATTAACTTCTGCACACCGGCGTGCAAAGTATAACTTTGTATTATGAGTCTGGAGATCCTTTTTTCTTGTTGAAGGGGAAATCTATTCTTGGGACACATTTGTTTCTACTGTTTAAACTGAATTGTATTAATGTTGATAGTGTTTGGATGCTTTCAATCGTTTCTTCAATTTCTGCATTAGCAAAACACAAAAAAAATTATAAAATTATGAATCTTTACCCGGACAAGTGACTTTTGTTCATGGACAAGTGAAACGTAAATGTACTTGTCCGAAGGACAAGTGCCTCAAAAAGTTGATGTCAAGCCCTGTAGATGTGTTTTCTGTCTCCAGATGATGACCAGTCTGAGGATGCAGGTAGGGAGATTGGCAGGCCGCCCGGCTCCCACTCGTCCTCCTCTCATGCGGATGGCCGGGCCTCCCCCAGCCCCGGTCCCCCCACCCTGGACGGCTCCTCCTCCAGCCACGATCTACCCCGTCCATTTTCTGAGTCACCGAGCTCTGGCGACAGACTGTCAGGAGACCACATCCTTCACAAGCAGCTCCTCTCCCCACACTTTAAAAAGGAGGGCCTCATGGCTTTTCCCACCGCCCTCTATGCAGCCAAAGTGGCCCTCATGTCAGCCACCCATGGGTCCGTGGGGGCGAGCAGCGTCGACGCCGGCTTGCCCAGCGACCAGTCCGAAAGCGGCAGCTCGACTGCAGGAGACGAGGACCAACTGGACACGGCCGAGATCGCCTTCCAGGTGAAGGAGCAGCTGCTGAAGCATAACATTGGCCAGCGTGTGTTTGGCCACTACGTGCTGGGTCTCTCCCAGGGCTCGGTCAGCGAGATCCTGGCAAGACCCAAACCCTGGAGGAAGCTGACTGTGAAAGGCAAAGAACCTTTCATTAAGATGAAGCAGTTCCTCTCTGACGAACAGAACATCCTCGCACTAAGGACCATCCAGGTCCGCCAGAGAGGTGAGTGGCGTGACAGAAAAATGTTAGAAAAATAGGCAGGTTCAGGTGGGAATGAACAATACACTCCATTTTGTATTTGTAGCCTGAGCAATCAAGACAGATTTGAAACACGTCACCTCTTTAACCATGTTTTCTAAACCGTTGGCCTGGTGGTGGAACTAAGTGTGAAGTATTCTTATTGTCAACAAAACCATGAATAGATCAACACCAACAATGCATTTATCTGACCAACTAGGGCTGTGCAATTAATCGTTTTCAAATCGAAATTGGGATTTGGAATAATGAGATTAGCTAATCGTGAAGACCGCAATGTAATCGAATGTGCAATATTTAGTTGAATGTATGGTGTAACATTTAGTTTAAAAAAATGTATTCCTCTTTTCATTATTAAATTTTTTCATAAGTGAAATGCCTGAATAATGTTACATATTACAGAGTGTTTACAGAATTGTCCTATTTTCAGTGGATTTTTTCATTTATTTTGTATATCTTTATTTGAACATGATAGTAAAAGTTATAATATGTGTGGCCAGGATAGCTCAGTCGGTAGAGCAGGCGCACATATACAGAGGTTCATCCCTCGAAGCAGAAGGTTAAGGGTTCGAGTCCGACCTGGGATGATTTCCTACATGTCTTCCCCACTCTCTCCCCCTTTCGTTGCTTTCCTATCATAAAAGGTGGAAATGCCCAAAAAATAATCATTAAAAAAGGTGCAAGATGTTGCTGTTGAACTGAGCCAGATGAGAAATTTCAGTGCACAAAAAAGTACTGATATTCTTTTTATTGGAATTGTTTATTTCATTATTATAACTTTAGTTTTTGTGATAAATGTTCTGTGTTTGACTGTTCAATGCCCCATGCTTATTACAAGAAAAACACTATATCTACTGTAGAGCAGTGTTGATGGTGCCTAATGTTATAATGCTCCATGACGTGTTTTATGTGTTACACAGTAAATATTGAACTTGAGCTAAACAAAAAATTATTATTTTTATATTTTTATAAATAAAAAAATCGCAAATCGAATCGTAATCGCAACATCTGGTAGAAAAATCGGAGTTAGATTTTTTCCCCCCTAAATTGTTCAGCCCTATGACTAACACAGTATTGTGTGTGTAGCCGAAACCTGATATATCTTATTCCTCTGTGTTGTCCAAAAACACATCAGTATGCCACGCTGTTGCACTGGGTGACAGCTTCCTTCGTTATCATCAATGGGCTCTGTAGTTTATTTTGAGTCAATCCCGCATACGCCATCCTGCTGCTGGAAATACTCACCAGAACAAGAAATATGCATTCATCCGCAGCTGAATATAGTCCCCAACAAATACACTATTTACTCTTGTTTGAGCAATGTTTGCTAAAAACTACAGGGCCCAGCTGTAGGAAAAATGACTTGACTAAAAATAAAAGTATATATTTTCTGCCCCCTCCCTTTTTTGAATGATTAGGTAGAATAGGTTAAAGTTTAACCAGCAAGTAGTCCTGCATAAACCTGCATATATGGTTTAGACAACATGGATAAAGAGGTGTATCCATAGGTGACCAAAGCTACCAAAATAAGAACTAGATTGTTTAAAAAAAAAAAAAGTTGTCAAGGTGTTAGAGATATATACGATATAACAACAAGTTTTTAGTGCAGCTGTAATCATGCCATCTTGTTTTGGTGGCTTAGCTTCTGGACCTGTGTACGTTTAAACCCTCTAATCTACTTGGACCTCATCCTTGACTTCATTGCGGCTTCCTCTGCCATGTTTGTAGTGTTACTTTTAAACTTTGTTTTCTCCCCAGATTCACAGCTTTTGAAAGTTGAGCTTCCCGTATACTGCAACCTCAGACAGCACGCGCTCAAAGGCAGCCATTGATCTACCAGTCAAAAGCAAAGCCTTGGAACTGCTCTCTGATCAACCATCCCACTCACCCCCCTCCTCTCCCCTCTCTCTCTCTCTCTCTCTCTCTCTCTCTCTCTCTCTCTCTCTCTCTTTCTGTTACCCTCTGTGGCAGGGAGCATCACTCCGCGCATCCGAACTCCTGAAACTGGGTCAGACGACGCCATTAGGAATATCCTGGAGCAGGCCAAGAAGGAGATCCAGTCCCAGAGGGGAGGTGAGGAATGGAGCTGCCAGTCATGAACCATAGTTTAAAGCCATATTGATTGATTTTTTTGAAAATGAAAATGAAAGCTCAAACAATGTTTACTGTTTTATTATGATTTTGGATCAGAATTGTATTGCATCTAAATTGGATAGTTGATTTGAGAATGCATCAGTGTCAAGAGTGTGGGTCTTTTTTCTTTTTTTTTTTTTTTAGGCGATGGCAAGTCGTCTCTGAACAGCTCATCGGGCAGAAGCAGTAACGGCGCAGGCAGCAGCTCTGACGAAACCATAAAGAACATCCTCGATCAGGCCAGGAGGGAGATGGAGGCCCAGCAGCACACGCTGATGGAGATAGACGTCTGTGGGAGGGCCCCGATGGCCAGCTCAGGAGCTCAGGTAGAGCGTCTGGGGCCCCCCGAACGCTCCAGGGGCCTACCTTTACCCATCTCCATCAAACAGGAGGAGGGAGGCTGCGTCACAGTCTGCATGGCCAACTCTATCAGCAGCCCCCAGACGCCCCTCAGTGTCCTCTCCCCGGCCGCATTTGTCCAGAACATAATCCGCAAAGTCAAATCAGAGATCGGCGAAGTGGGAACCTACTTCGACCAGCACTGGTCTCAGGAGCGGGGGTCCATGGTGCTCAGCGGCGGAGGTGGCTCGCTGCCCTTCAACTCAGTCTCTCCCTCCTTGTCTTCCTCCTCCTCCGGGCCCTCGGCCTTGCCCCGGCCCTGGCCCCGCCTGGAGAACGGCGAGTACCTGCCCAACAGCGAGGAGGCCTCTGCTGCTGAGGACGAGCTGGGTCTGGGGCTGGGCCGGCCAGCGGAGGTCAAAGTGGAGTCAGACACGTCGGTAAGTGGAGAGTCTCCTGGCCCCGGCCCCGGAAGGCTTTCGTACTACCCCGCGTACATCCCCCGCGCCCTCAAGCCCACCGTGCCACCGCTGACCCCAGAGCAGTACGAGATGTACATGTACCGAGAGGTGGACACCATCGAGCTGACCAGGCAGGTGAAGGAGAAGCTGGCAAAGAACGGCATCTGTCAGAGGATCTTTGGCGAAAAGGTCAGATGTTGCTCTTTCTAATAAAAAAAAGAAAACACATGCCAGAGCTCAGACTGACCATGTAGTCTGAGTCCTTGGCAGCGGCCCGGGTTCGGATCCAACCGGCGGCCCTTTGCTGCGTGTCATCCCCTCTCTTTCTCTGCCCCTTTCCTGTCCACTGTCACTATTGAAATAAAGGGAAAAGCCCGCAAAAATAAAATGTAAGTAAAATGTACGCATGCTGCAATGCCTGCAAAAGATCTGCCGAATCTGTTCTTACTGCAACACGTCGATCAGATGTATGACAACCAGTCTGCTGCACCAAGCTACAATATAACATGTTGGTACACTGAACTGAATATTCAATTATTGTCATAGGTAATAATGATACTTGTCTCTGCTTTAACACTAAGATACAAGATGATATCAATACATCTACAATGATATTAATAAAGATATACATTTGTTTGAGGGTCAAAGAAGAACACAACTCAAATTTTAAACTCAGATTCGCATTAAATGCTAATCCCTTTGTCTGTCATTATATAATAATATTAAATAATATTAATAATGTTTTGTGAAGCCACACCTACGGAGCCATTGAAAAAGGACTTGCTGTGTATTACAAATTTCAGACTCTCCAGACTACATGTAATATTGACTACGGTAACACAAAACACATTTTATTATGTAACTAAGGGAAAAAACAATGCAGCAATTGGAACATTCATGTGACAAAGTAATTGCCCCCTTTAAATGTAATAACAGGCCGCACCACTTTAGCAGCAATAACTGCAGCCCGACACATTTTATAATATGATCTCAGTATTTCACTTCCACGCCGTGGAAGTATTTCAAACTAGTCTTTATGCAGAAAGACACTTTTGAGGTGCTTTAGTCCTGCTACTGGATCCCTGTTGAGTTCACGTCAGGACATTGTGAACACCACTCAACAACTTTTATTTATTTTTTTTTTCAGCATCTCAGATCCTGTTTTTGTGGTTTGGATCATTGTCTTTGTGGCATTAGAGTTCGGGCACTGAGCAGAGTTCATGCTTCCCTTAATAATAACAGGACCAATAATATCACGTTTGACAGCATGATGATCATAATACAATTGCTTCAATATGTATCGCAGCCCTGTGGGGGGAATTGTTGTCAGTCTGATATTCTGTATTTGCTTTATGCCAGGTATACTAGGACCTGCGCTGTCTGAAAAGTTCCACTTTGTGTGAGTCTTTACGGCCAATTATCCTTAAAGCCTTTGGGGGCTTTTATGCAAATGTGAGAGAACAGTGTTTTCCACTTTGCTACACTCCCTTGAATCCTATTTTTTCCCCAGATCTCTCTTATTGTGGGGCCACCAACTGTCCTTATAGCTGAGAGGCCTGCATTTCTTTGGATGTTCTCTCTTGTGACTTCCTGGATGAGTAGTTACCGCGTCCGTGTAGAACTTTTTGGGGAGGCTGGCCACAGGTTTTACTGTAACACTGTATTCTGCATGTAAATAGCTCTCACTGTGGTTTAGTGGCTTTGTAAACCTTTCCAGACTCATAGATTTCAACAGCTCATCTCTTCTGGAATTTCCTTTGTGGCACGGTGTGCATTTTGTGGTGATTGGGTGACTCTGATGGTAAGGTTCAGTAATTCCTTTCAGTATTCAGCCGTCTTTCCGCGTTCAATCATCTGGATCTAGTTATAAGTCTAATGTAACGGATTTAGTAACAAATGCCGAATTTTCAAACGAGCGACATCAGCATATGATAAGTTTGTTCACTAAATCATCATTTTAAAATGTGTTTTCCTTTGGTCAAATGTTAACATGCTGTCAAAAACCATTGGAACCATTCACTGTGACAAATATGCAGCAACAGAGAAAATTCACAACGCGGTATTTTGAATGCATTTTTCCTGAAAGAGCTACTGTTTGTTCCCAGAAATTATGGCTATTATTTATTTCCAGAAAATCCCGTCGAGTGTTTTCCTGGCTCTTTTGTTATTTATCACAGTTTATCCTCTGTGGAGGTGGTAAGACATTTAGGTTTTAATGGTGCAGATTGTACATTTTGATAATATTAAGGGTTCAGTTCTTGATTCTCCAGCTTGGGCCTTTGCGTGAGAGGTATTAATATTTGTAAAAGCTTGATTGTTGTAAAATATTCTTAAACTGAGTTCCACTTAGGGTGAAGGTGAATTTTTATACAAACCAATTTTTTTCTGGCACATTCAGGAGTGTGTTGAAATTGTATTTATAATTTGAAAAGGCAAAAAAAGAAAAAATATATTACTTAATAAATAAAATGTTGGTTTAAGACCACACATTTTTCTTCGTGAATTAAGTCATGTTCATACAAACACACAGTGTGGCTGTTAAAAACTTTTAGCACTCTGCTTCAGCATGGCTTTTTTCCATCTCCATGAAATGTGCTGCCACTGTTAAGTTAAATGACTGAATTTGAATAGACTCAATATAAACATTGATGGTGTATTGCTTCCCTCTAGTGGTTGTTTGATGAAAATAAAACACTGAGGCCATAATTGCCGAGCGCAAACAGATTTATTTTTGTAATAATAATGTGGAAATCACTCGTCATATATACATTTTCCGTTGGCATTGTTACAAATAGCAGGCGTAGGCAACATATATTTACCTGTATTGTATGGCACAGGTGCTGGGACTTTCTCAGGGCAGCGTAAGCGACATGCTGTCTCGGCCCAAACCCTGGAGCAAGCTGACCCAGAAAGGCAGGGAGCCCTTCATCCGCATGCAGCTGTGGCTACTGGACCAGCTAGGCCAGAGCCTCAGCCAGCCCCCGAACCACGGCCACGCTCTGGGTGAGACTGCAGTTTACACACACGCACACACACACGATCAACAGAAACTGATCGATCGATCGATCGATCGAAGTAATCGAAACACGATGACGTTGATGGAGGCGCGTGCAAAATGCAGTGCCTCCATACTCTAGTTTGGTGTTATTCTCTGCTCTATGTTCTTAGTCAATGTGTGTGTTTTTGTGTTTGTACTATAGAGCAGCACTTTACATTTTGTTCCTGTACTTACAATGACAATAAAGTCAATTCAGAGAATCACACTTCAGTTCAAAAATGCAGAAAAATAAGTAATTGCAGTATTTTACTCTACATACATGTAGGCTATAGATTAACTGTTTTTTTCCGTGATGCCTCCAACCTCCAGATAAAAGCCCAGTGACGGCCCAGTCCTCGCCCTCCCCGCCTCCCAGCCCAGCAGAGAGCCACCCAAGTCCACTGGTTGAGCTTGTCAGCCTCTCCCTGGAGAGCAGCAAGGAGAACCAGCAGCCTGAAAGCCTGGGCCTGGGGTTGCCCCCCCACCCAGCGGGAGGGAAATCCACTCCCAGCCTCGTGGCCCTGCATCAGCCCACAAACCCACTGGGTATCCAGGAGCTGGTGGCCATGTCGTCGGAGCTAGACACCTACGCCATCACCAAGAAGGTCAAGGAGGTGCTAACTGACAACAACCTAGGTGGGTCTAAGTTCCCACTGTGGGGTTGCGCTGACACTCCTTATGAATGCAGACACAAGTCCTACATACTGTTTATGTTTGTTTCCCACAGGCCAGCGTCTTTTTGGGGAGACCATCCTGGGCCTGACTCAAGGCTCGGTGTCTGACCTGCTATCCAGGCCCAAACCTTGGCACAAACTCAGCCTGAAAGGCAGGGAGCCGTTTGTCCGCATGCAGCTGTGGCTCAATGATCCTCACAATGTAGACAAGCTGAGGGCCATGAAGAAGATGGAAAAGAAAGGTGGGGATCCAGAGTGTACGCTGTAATAGCTTTCAGTACAAGTTTGAGAGTGTGTTGGTGTTTTGGTGTTAAGTTTACATGCACTGGACACTGTATACCATGGATCTCTGAGGCTCATCACTGGTTTTAAAGGTCCCATGGCATGAAAATTTCACTTTGAGTTTTTTTAACATTAATATGCGTTCCCCCTGCCTGCCTATGGTCCCCCAGTGGCTTGAAATAGCAATAGGTGTAAACCGAGCCCTGGGTATCCTGCTCTGCCTTTGAGAAAATGAAAGCTCAGATGGGCCGATCTGGAATCTTCTCCTTATGAGGTCATAAGGAGCAAGGTTACCTCCCCTTTCTCTGCTTTGCCCGCCCAGAGAATTTGGCCCACCCATGAGAGAGAGAGAGACATCATGGCTTTCAAACGAGCAAAGTGGCAGTTGGTCAAGGCCACACCCCCAACCTCCATCTTGCCCCCCCCTCTCTCCTCCTCAATAGCTACACACAGAAATGGAAAGGAAAGCTCATTGTGGGACTGGCTCTAGTGGCTGTAATTCTGCACCATGGCTGAATTATGGGAAAGAGACTTCAGATACAGTATTAGGGGACCACTAAGGTCTATATAAAAGAGACTTCAGATACAGTATTAGGGGACCACTAAGGTCTATATAAAAGAGACTTCAGATACAGTATTAGGGGACCACTAAGGTCTATATAAAAGAGACTTCAGATACAGTATTAGGGGACCACTAAGGTCTATATAAAAGAGACTTCAGATACAGTATTAGGGGACCACTAAGGTCTATATAAGAGACTTTAGATACAGTATTAGGGGACCACTAAGGTCTATATAAGAGACTTCAGATACAGTATTAGGGGACCACTAAGGTCTATATAAAAGAGACTTCAGATACAGTATTAGGGGACCACTAAGGTCTATATAAAAGAGACTTCAGATACAGTATTTGGGGACCACTAAGGTCTATATAAAAGATAATTCAGATACAGTATTAGGGGACCACTAAGGCCTATATAAAAGAGACTTCAGATACAGTATTAGGGGACCACTAAGGTCTATATAAAAGAGACTTCAGATACAGTATTAGGGGACCACTAAGGTCTATATAAAAGATACTTCAGATACAGTATTAGGGGACCACTAAGGTCTATATAAAAGAGACTTCAGATACAGTATTAGGGGACCACTAAGGTCTATATAAAAGAGACTTCAGATACAGTATTAGGGGACCACTAAGGTCTATATAAGAGACTTTAGATACAGTATTAGGGGACCACTAAGGTCTATATAAGAGACTTCAGATACAGTATTAGGGGACCACTAAGGTCTATATAAAAAAGAGACTTCAGATACAGTATTAGGGGACCACTAAGGTCTATATAAAAGAGACTTCAGATACAGTATTAGGGGACCACTAAGGTCTATATAAAAGAGAATTCAGATACAGTATTAGGGGACCACTAAGGCCTATATAAAAGAGACTTCAGATACAGTATTAGGGGACCACTAAGGTCTATATAAAAGAGACTTCAGATACAGTATTAGGGGACCACTAAGGTCTATATAAAAGAGACTTCAGATACAGTATTAGGGGACCACTAAGGTCTATATAAAAGAGACTTCAGATACAGTATTAGGGGACCACTAAGGTCTATATAAGAGACTTTAGATACAGTATTAGGGGACCACTAAGGTCTATATAAGAGACTTCAGATACAGTATTAGGGGACCACTAAGGTCTATATAAAAGAGACTTCAGATACAGTATTGGGGGACCACTAAGGTCTATATAAAAGAGACTTCAGATACAGTATTAGGAGACCACAAAGGCCTATATAAAAGCATCCAAAGGGCACCATGTCATGGGACCTTTAAAGCCCTCACTCACCATTGTGAACTGTATGAACGTGTTGAATGGCCTTCTCTATCAACACGGAGACTTCAACGCTGGCATATCTTCATATACAAGGCTATTTTAGGTCTACTTCCATCCTACCTTCTGACCTATATTAGTGTAAATAGTATCACGACTTACAATCTTTGTTCCCAGGATATTTACCTTCTGTCTGTTCCAAAGGTTTGAACTGAGGTGGGGAAAAAGGTGTTCAAAGGAACACGCTGACTTATTGGGACTTTAGCTTCTTCACCGTATCCCCCAGAGTTAGATAAGTCCATACATACCCTTCTCATCTCCGTGCATGTCGTAACTCTGTCTGACGCCCACACCGCTAGCCTAGTTTAGCCCAGATCCTGGAGGTAACCGGCTCCATCTAGCCTACTGCTCCCAATAAGTGACAAAATAACGCCAACATGTTCCTGTTCACATGTTGTGATTTGTATAGTCACAGCGTGTACAAATAACAAGGTCACATGAGACACAGCCATCTTAGGTTACCTCCAGGATCGGTGCTAAGCTAGGCTAGCAGTGTGTGTGTCAGACAGAGTTAGGACACGCACGGAGATGAGAAGGGTATGTATGGACTTGTCTAACTCTGGGGGATACGGTGAAGAAGCTAAAGTCCCAATAAGTCGGCGTGTTGCTTTTAAGTTACAGAAACCCATGAAATTGAATGAGCTGGTCTCATTGGTCACTTTTAAGAGGATGTTGATTGACTTGGAGGCAGCCACATCTGGCTGTAGATGATTTGCCTGATGTGTTTAGGATTGTGGTTGACTTTGAGGGATTTGCTGTTTTCAGTTGTTTAATGTCTTTAGTGTTTTTGTGTGATTTTGTGTTTGTGTGTATGTGTGGTTGTACTGCTGCCTGTCTTGGCCAGGACACTCTTGAAAAAAGCAATTTTTAATCTCCATAAGTCTCTTTCTGGTTATATAAAGGTAAATAAAATTAAAAAATAAAATGTAATCCCCTTACGGTGGATATCACTGTCTTCCCTTCAGCCTATCTGAAAAGGCGGTACGGGCTGCTGAGCACCGGCTCGGACAGTGACTCGCCTAGCACTCGTTCGGAGTGCGTGAGTCCGGCCTTGGCCTCGCTGGACCTGTGCCCCTACAGCCAGGTGAAGAAGCCTCGGGTGGTGCTCGGAGCTGAAGAGAAAGAATCCCTGAGGAAGGCCTACCTCCTGGAGCCCTACCCCTCTCAGAACACCATCGAGATACTGGCCTCCCAGCTCAAACTCAAAACCAACACCGTCATCAACTGGTTCCACAACTACAGGCCAGTCCAATGACCATTGTGACGTCTGCTATTAGCTGTTTCTCTTGTTTTCATCGCTACTGTACATTAGTTTTAAGCTGCAACTGGATACCTGAAATGTAAAATGGTGAAAGTTAACTTTCATATCCTGACTCTTGAGTGTTTGCCTTCAAGTGACTAACAGCAGTGTTTGTGTGCAGGTCCAGGATGCGGCGGGAGGTGCTGATGGAGGGTCTGCCAGACAATGACACAGACGCCGAGCACCACAGCTACTCCCCCTCAGTGACGCGGAGCCCCCACTCTGATGGAGAGGAGAGGAGGCTGCAGCAGCCCTCAGGACTCATCCACTCCAGCCTTCCCCTCAGCGCCAACACCGCACTGCCTCATGTCAAACAGGAGGCGATGGACAGGGAAGACGAGGGGGAGGAAGGAAGGGAGGGCTCCGTGAAACCGTCGAGGGTTCAGTGTTTCTCCACAGCCGTACAGTTCCCGCAGTTGAAAAGCGAGCACGAGGATCCCATCGCTGGCTGCCGCGAGCCCCACTTGGCTGGCCAGAGCCTGAGGCAGGAAGAGGGGACGAGCAGCCAGGCTCAGGGGCTCTACCCCGGCCCAGTCTCCATAGACGGTCCACAGAGAGCCAACCAGTCCAGGCACGAGGGGGAAGACTCCGGAAAGTCCCCCGTCGACCCGGTCAGCTTCAAGGCTTCATCAGAGCCCTGCCGCAGCAGCCTGGAGGTCTCCCTCAACTCCCCCTCCGCTGCGTCCTCACCCGGCCTCATGATGTCAGTCTCCCCTGTCCCCTCCTCCTCTGCTCCCATATCGCCCTCGCTGCCCAATCCGCCCTCAACGAGCACCAATCACAGCCTGGATCCTAACCAGCTCCAAAGCCCCAAACTCAACAGAAGCTCTCAGAGACGCAACGAGAAAATGGCCAACCTCAATAACATCATCCACAGGTTAGAGAGAGCAGCCAACCGAGAGGAAACACTGGAATGGGAGTTTTAAGTCCCCCCTTTTACTTGCATCTAGCCCTGATGACCCTTGTGGGCACACAGGAGAGTCTCAAATAGAAGCTTCCTGAAAACTTGGAACGGAGCGTGGCTCCCGAAGGCCTGTCCTCTCAGACTGATAACTCATGGGAACGCAGAGCTAAACATATGGCTGAATTCCCTACAAGAACTTAAAAAGAGTTGAAAACAGTTTATAATTGTGTATTTGTTTTTGTTTTGTTTTTGATAATGCATACTACTTTGAAATATATGTGACAGCGCTAGCTGTCGTTTTACCTATTGGACTTGACATGAAGACTTTTGCAGCTATGGTGTCATAAAATGTACACTGAAGTCCTGTAGATTGCCACTGGGTGAGATTAAAAAAAGACCCCTGTCTTAAGCCATTAAAAGCACTATAACTATTTGAAAAGAGACATTGACCAAATTTGCTACTTTTTGAATAGCAATTTTTCAGATTTTGTCTGTAAGACTGGACAGTTTAAGTCAAGTAACATGAAATCCTATTACTGACTGAGGGATAGTCCTTTAAGACTCTAAATATTCAACATCTTGTATGTACTTAGTTTCTTGGTGATATGTTTTGAAATATTTGTAACTCACACGTATAAAATGTGGTTGTACATGTTGTAGAATTGTCTGCAATAGCCTTCTCTAAACCTGATGTAGCATGGTACTCACCTGCCCCTGTTATCCTCTGTAGTTAGTCACCTGTGATTATACTTGAGCGAAAACAAGAGAAAAAAAAAAGTTGAAAACCCAGCAAAAAAGAACAAAAAAGGAAACGTTGAATCTAATGAGTAGAGTACTGTTAGTGTTTTTTTTCTTTTCCTCTTTTCTTTGTATAATCCTTGAGGTTTACAGTTTAGGGCCCTTGTGCTTTTGGTAGTAAGTGACGCATTCACTACACACAAGCACAGTTTACATGATTTCTTTCAGACTTACCTCTCTGACCCTCCAAGGCACTGGTTCTCAGACTGTAACAGGCCAAGACACAGGACACCTGGTTTACCTCAGATTATGTTGATGCACATCCTGCTAGGACCATGCGTTTTATTCCTATACATAAACATGACCCACACTTATTTGAATCGATGGAGAGAAAGTACTCCGTATCATGCCTCAGACGTGCCGAGATCCAACATGAAGCAAGTGGCGAATTTAAAACGAGCAAAAAGCTGTCTTTTACAAAAGAATATGCTGCCGTTTGAAGAGATAGGGACCTTATACTTCTGTTACGAGTTTGTATTATGATCTTCCTCACGGGGTTACACCTGAATGAGCGCATTTTCTCAAAATGGGTCACTTATTGTAGCTAGAATATACATACTTGATCAAACACCTCGACCTGACTAAGCACCGAGATGTTGTTTGGCCGGGCAGTTTGATTTGGAAAAAGCTGTGAGCAACACTACAGTGCTGTGGATTGATCTCCCTTTCGAGGCTAAAGCTCAGAGTATTTGAGAGCATGATACAGTATGACCTCTCATCAACATGAAAACATCCGATCTGTAAGTACACTATATTCAAGGACACAAAAGCTTACAGGTATCCCCCTCATATTATCTTTGACCACTTGTGTATTGTGTCTGTGGAGGTTTCTTTGTCATGCTTGCAATATGTTCTTTATGTATTTTGCCTCTATTTTATACTCAGAACAGTTAACTAGATATTCAATACCTCGTGTATGAACTACTTACAGCACTTAGATTTTGATAATTGTGAGGACTCGAGAAAATTTCAAATATCAAACATTATCCTAACTTAGTGTCCACAAGTCTTTGCCTTTACTGTATCGTTGAAGTTGGTAGTAAACACTTGCACATGTCTACATAGTTCAGAGGACTTGGATTGTATTATGTAGAGATATATATTACACAATTACAAAAAAAAAGAAAAGAAAAATATCTTACATTCTTGGAACAAAATGTGCTGATTATATTGAAATAGAGTGTACAGATTTAATAAACCAAACCCATTCAAGCCAGTACTGGTCTGGCAAGCTTGCCCACGTTTTAGACCTTCTCTCAGGGTAGTCTTGCTTTTTAAAGCTTTACTGAAACAGTTGCTCTCATCAGTGGTGGTGACTACGATAAACATTATGTGGTGTAGAGAATGACGCTAAATATTAAATGGATCCGTGGAAGTTGTGTGCATATACGGGAAATGCAACTTTCACAGAAAGTGGTGGTTTGTTGGAGAGCTGTCGCTGTTTTGTAATTCATTACACGGACGTGTCAAAGTATAGTGTAGATGGAAACTACCAGGACGAGGCTAATGGGTTGCATTTTTGAGATCAGTAGACCTTGCTCTCTAAAATACTGTTTTGTTTTTCTCTTGGAGCCACAGAAGACTTTTCTCTGGTTTTCGTACCACCATTTTTTTGTGCATAATATACTGTATGATTAGAAGTGGCATTCCTAATGTGGAAATTTCATTGTCTTTCATGGTAACATGGACATATGACTGAAAAAGAAATGTATTTACATGCATTATCTCTTCATGTAAAGCTCATCTCATTGTTTTGCATGCAAATCCATCCTGGTCTCATTACAAGGGTTAGGACTGTGTTTTTGTGTTGTTGTTCTTGCACAGGGGACATTAAATCAGCACTTAGTCTTTTTACATTAGTGAAGTCCATGCATGGTGCAGCTGATACGTTTGGCTCTCACAAAGTCATCATGAATCCAGTCAAATCGGAACTCAATAACGTACTTCCAGGTAAATATTTTAAATCAAGATTATGTTGTGCCATATCATATGCCTCGTGCATTATCCTCACAGGACTAATGCCTTGTGGTAAAGTGTGATTTAAGAGGGGTGTGGGGCTTTTTTGTTCAGAAAAAAAAAGCTAAGCTTTTTGTAACAAGAGCCCTACACATTAGATGGTTTTATTTTGGAAATTGACATTAGTCACTAAAGAATGAGGCAATTGGTCAAGCAAAATTTGAATGATTGTATTCAGAGTTGTTAATATAGAAACAATATTTCCAATTCTGACACTGAGGGTTTGTCACAAAGAATTTTTTTCAATTGAAAGTCAGCTGTGAGCCAATAAAGAGAAGTGTCCTGCAGACTTAAATAACTGTCTTAATGCCTCACATGTCAGACATTAGTAAATGTAAAAGAATGGAAAAAGGTATGCCAAGCCTCTTGGAATTGAATTTGCATATGTAAGCCATCATTCAATACATAATTGTTTAAGATCCTGCTGTGTTGTGTTGTTATTTCTTTATAGTGAGGAGCGACCACCCACATTACAGATTAATGCTCACAAATGCTTGAAAACACTATAAAACTTCACTGTCCTTCACTGTAATGTGTATTGTATGAATCCAAAACATGTTATATCCTTAACTATATGGAGCAGTTAGTCATTTCCACATTGTGTGCTTCATTAGCAGTCACTCGATTATCCAAACACGTCCACACTGATGGAATTCAGTATCATTCATCATGTCCGTTATTCAGTTATTGGGGCAGCGGCCCAGTGTTTACATGATCGTACCGCATGGTGTATCTGAGCCCCTCCCCCCCCCGCCCAGAGCGTCGCTCTGACGCGATGACGTCACACACTCACGTAGGTTGTTGGGCTAGAGAATTCGCGGCGATGGCGACGACGGCTCGGTGCTGGAAAGGGACGCAGTGAAGCTGGCCTCGGCTCGGATATGACTAATGCCTATTTGATCGAGGTTTATTTGCTGCTTAGTAATTGCACGGGCTTCGGATGAATCTTTGGCTTCTAACATCTCATCACTCCTTTCACTGGTGAGTCCGCCGGTTGTGGTCGTTCCTCGGTGTGTTTTGACAGAGGCCTCCGTTTTGGGTTCCGCCCTCCATCTCATAACAACAAAAACAGTTGCAGTGAGCTGCTGCGCTAGCTAGCTTAACCAGCTAATGTTAGCTGGCCAACTTACTGGCTGGTCAGTGCCACAGCTACTAATGGCAAACGCCGAGTACTATCAGATGACAACACAACAGCACACTGTTTACTAGTAACGTTAAATGTTATGGTATCCTTGCAAAACAAATATCCACTTTGGACTAACGTTAAGCGTTAGCTTGCCAGCAGTACTTACACTATTGACGTTAGCTAACTATTGACGTTAGCTAGCTAGCTAGCTGCAGAAAAATCTATTAGCTTAATGCTAACCTTACACCAAGCAAAGTAGCAGCAGCAATAATGTTGCCGTTTGCTAGCTAACGTTAGCTAGCTAGTTACTTTTGTCTGTTATCTGACGGACCGGTTAGCGTAATTTAAATGGCCTGGCAATAAATTTTTCTCCATAGTTGGTAACGTTATGTTACAGAGCACTTGGCTTACTAGCACTCATTTAGACTAGCTAGCTACGATTCAAAAGTGTTAGGGTTATTTCCTCACCAAACTCTCACCAAACTCTAGCTAACTTGAGATAGCAATAGTTAACGTTTTAATTGAACTGTTAACATTACCGTTAAGACACAAAGTTAACGTTAGCCAACGTGAATGCTTTTGTTTGACGTTTATCCTTTTTTTTTTTTTTTTTTTTTTTTTTTACTGCCGTTGTTATATTAATTTTCGCCACCTTACCGTGAATGTAGTCAAGCTAACTTAACTCTGCTGTCAGTGAATGCAATTTATTTTTTTTATTTTTAAAACTTGCTAATATTAGTAAGAATATTGAGGCTGTTTGTTGGATTATGTTGCATCCTGTGATGCATGGTGGCCTGTCACGGGATAGGAGTAACGTTAAGGCTCTAAGGGGCTTAGCCTTCCCTGTGTGACTCTGAACTCAGAACCAGACTGAGCGTAGCCTCGGGCCAGGTGCCCGCTGCGATAAACAGAGCTGTGTGTGTGTGGCAGATATGCTTTATCAGCTAGCAACGTCAGTAAAAGTTGGACTCCTCAGTCAGTGAAGTAATGCGCCCCCCCCCACCTGGCTGCTTTACACCACTCTTTAAAGACCAGGCAGACAGTAGTGGAGGTCCTCTTGCCGTTGATGCAATGGGATTTTGGTCTTGTTTCTGCCCTGAGAAGGTGTGCTGAGGTCCTGTGCTGCTTATTCACTGACCTCGGATCAAATTTCAGTCTATGCAAGAGTAGCTGCCCTCTACAACCGTTTGTGGGCCTGTATGCTGAAAGATCCCTCACAGGTTGCCTGTTTTAAAAAGAGATGTTAGGTGATATCATTTTACGTCAGTCAATGTAAAAATAGTTTGACTTTACATTACAAAGTTGGTATACTTGGTGAATTACAATTTTTTTCAGCTATTTTAACTGTACACTGGGCAGGAAATCAACACCAGCCAACAGCTAAGTGCTGTGATGTGTTTGGCTATGCCAAGTATGTGTGTTTGACCAGTCATTTGGGTAACTAACCATTGTTGGGGAGGTTTAACCACAAATAATGATTCTTTTACACCAATACATCTGCCATGCCTTCCATTAGCTTGTATTGACCTTAATATGTGGCGACAAGGGTTTCAATTTGATATTATGAATAGAGTGTTCTTGTTTATTTCTGAAGGTGATCATTACATTGCCAGTTAATGTGACTAAACCATGCCTGTATGCTGGCTAGACTGTAGATATAGCGCTTCAAGATCCAGTTGGCTTTTTTTTTCCATTCCACAACTGAGTTTAAGTGGTATCTCTGAGCTCACATGCAAGCCAATCTGACCAACAGTACAGCTACATTTGCAAGGGAATCAAAAGAGCTTCTGTAACTTGAAAGTATCGGTGAAAAAGTCTACTCTTTGTAAGGAAAATAATTTGCCTTCATTTCCACAGATTTCCATGTCTTACTTGTAAGGGTTTCCAAACAGCATCATCAGGACTGCTCATTGTCCGATACGGATTGTCTAACGGTAAGTCGGAAAGATATATCGCTTCACATTACAGTTTTTATTTGACATTTTCAGCCATCTGCTGTTTCTTTAAATGTGGCCAGCAGTACTTTTGTCCCTGTTTACTACATTTGATGTAAGTGGGCTTTGGTTGCATGCAGGTAAACTGTCCGCGTGGGTAGAAAAAGAGGCAAAACGTATTGGCCGGAATGCATTCTTGGAACTCATTGGCTATTGTCTGATGGCGAATTAGCTTTTAAAAATGTATCTGCGTTCATATGCAGATATGTGTTATAGAGGTTAGCCAAAATGTCGTCTGGACCTAAAACACCTAC